>NW_028277040.1:5711465-6012068 GCF_059951505.1 Python bivittatus | reverse complement strand
TTTCTTTCTGTCTTTGAAATGAAAAATAATAATAAAAAAATCCTTCTATCTTCAATTTTAATGTGAGTCTGTACTTTGGAGTATGGATTCTCAAATAGTTGGGGAGAAAAAACTCTGTATGGCATACAAGTGAGAAAGTGGTATGGGAGTAAAGTTTCACCAAAGTAGCCTAGACGGTAGTCCCATACGTTTGTTACTACTGCCAACAGACACAGTTTATAGTGGTGTGGGGTCTGATGGAGGTGAGGGATCCTAATGTCTCTAGCTGGTTGCTTTTCTATATCCCATACTTGAGAAGGAGCGACTTCTACTAGCACCATAGGAGCTAAAGCTCCCTATATGCTGCTAACAAAAGAATATTACTTTAATGGTGCCAATGTAAAACAAATGAATAAACTCAGTAATCTTACATTTTTTGTCTTCTAATCTTGACTTCTGTATTTTTGACAGATAATCATGGTAAATGCTAGTTGCTGAAACATTATTAACACCTCCTCTTCAAACCCCAAATCCCAGATACGTTATCTCCAGCTAACAGTATGTGTTTTGGCTTCTTAAAGGCAAAAGACAATCTATTTCTACAGGGATGGATAGGTATGCTCAACAGTGTTTATTCACTATTTTTGTTCAGAGTTAATGCGATTGGACTTTTAAAGATAATGGCAAGACAACTTTTCAAAGTGTAAAAAAGTCCAGGAGTAGTTTTCTTTATCTGATAGGCACTGAAGAGTATAGAATATTTCTTTCATTTAAAAATGCATAAAGGGAATATATGTGAAACAAGCATGCACAGTAAAATTGGTACTAGTGCATTTGACAGACTGGATCTTAAAATGCAGTCTGAGTTCAAGTTGATTTTTTAAAAATTTAAAACTTTTTTTATCAGCTCAATTCTCATTCTTTTTTTTTTTTGGTCACACTAATACCATATCTGATTCTGTTGTAAAATTGTCCATTAGGAAATAGTTCAGTTGTTAGTTCCCTTTGACTGAACATAGTCTAAGATTAATTTTCATATTTAAATATATCACTGTAATAGATTCAGATTTTGATTTCCAGTAGGAATAGACATAGCTTCTTACAAATGAGTTGAAAACATTTTTGAATAAAACAGTAAGGCTCATATTGCTTAATTGTTGCCAATCTCTGTTCACATAAACATACAGATTGGTATGCATAAGAGAAGATACTAGAATGACTGTATTGTTTGTGGAGATGTGATACACACAGAATCAATGTATACATTAATATTTTAATAAATTAATAATTATTACTATTTTTCTTCAAAAAATGAGATTGTTTATTTCAAGTGGGAATCTGAACTGATCAAACAATGGGGAAATTAACCTAAGCAGCTCTTCTGATTTTCAAGTGATGGGAGTTAAAAAAGTTGAAAAGGTAGTTTTGCGTGTTAAGTAAAACAATAACTGAATTGAAACAGTTGTTACAGAAAAGAACAGCAGTTAGGTTAATGTACATATTCCCTAGCACATAGATTGTTATACTGATTCTGATAGGCTGGACTTTATAATGGAAAATTGGAGCAGAAAAATGGGGAGTTATGGAATATGTAGTGGAAATTTCTGGATGATGAGGATATTGTGAAGAGTAGTTTGCTGTCTCATGAAAGTGGTCAGCCATTGATAGAGTCCTGCTATTTAGATTTAAATCTAAATATTTGAAGTTTATATTGTTAAGGTAATAGCTATATTCTGTAAGGGGCTAAAATCTGGGGAGAATCTTTCAGAGGTCTATGGAATAAATAATGGAAGCATCTTCTAAGACTATGAATTGCTGCTAAAATTGATCTTTTTACTTTTAAAATTGCGGAGACTGTATGTATAAAACACAATCATATTTCTAAGTATATTTTATTTAAACAATTGAGCACAGCGTTGTCAAGGCAAGTTGAAAATGTTCATGTTTTCGATTGAGTAGTATCTGTTTATTGACAGATAACCAGTAGGCTTTGATTGTCAGTCAGTACACATAGTAATAATGAAACATAATAGGTAAGATGGATTCCTATTTTTCACCCTCATGAAAAATAAAATTATTAAATAAAGTTAATTACTCTTAAATGTGTTCTTTTGAGTCACTATTTTGCTCTAATGCCTTTTAAATTGATGCCTTCCACTATGTGAGGAACCAATTATGGAATTTGATCAGCAAAATATATATTTTTTTTCAGTCTCTAAATCTTATGCACTGCTAGTATTTTGTCCCCACCCCCAGATTTAAACCAAAGGAAGAAGTGTCTGTCTCAGTTCTTCAGTGGTGGTAGAATTATTGGCAGGTGACCAATTTTATATTACCTATATTACAGGACAAAAGCAGTAAGAATTTATGATTTTTAAAAATTAAGTATATCCATTTCATGGATCATTATCTTGTCATTATTTTGTAGTGGTGAATGGGGCTTGTATTACCCAATGTTATGATGAGCTATACTGTTGGGGGTATATACTTTCCAAAAAGTCACCCTTGAATGGTGGGTCATAGAAGAGGGCTCAGAATAAATACAATCAATTGGTGAAGGAAATGGCAAACCACTCCAGTGTTTTGTCAAGAAAACCAAATGAGCACTCATAATCAGGACATTATCAACATGATGAGCCCTCCTTCCCCTCAGATTGGAAGGTAAGCAAGGAAGTATTGGAGAAGACCAGAGGAGGTACAGATAGCACTGTTGCTTATGACGTGGCTAAAAGGACACCCAGATCAGACTAATAGAGTTCTGCAAGAAAATTCAGTTTTTATAGAAAATATCTTCTTCCCACAGCCTAAAAGATAACTTTGTACATGGATATCACCAGGTGGACAATAACAAAATCAGATTAACTCTGACAGCAAAGATGGAAGAGCTCTATTTAGTCATTAAAAACCAGACCTGGTGATGACAACAGTTCATTCCATGAACTCCTTTATGCTTAATTATGCTTATTTATAATTATAAATCATAGCTTAAACTAAAGAAATCAAATAAAATTATCAGATCAATAAGTTACTACCTCAACAGTATTTCATAAAATTATGCTTTGAAGGTAAAGACATCTATCTTCAAAGGCTCAGTTTTGTTAAAAAGGATCCCTGAAGTGCTCTGGGCTGAAATTTCTGACATTATTAAAGATGAAGCAAATGAAAATATCCACAAATGTAAAAAGCAGAAGGTGGTGAAATAGCTGTCTGCTGATATGTTGAAAATTACTGCAGAAGTAGAGAAAAACTTATCCAATTAAATGTTGAGATCCAGGGAAGAACATGAAGAAGCAAGGAGTTGTCTAAATAAGCAAAGGAATTGAGGATAATTGAATGGAAAGGACAATACATTATTTAAGACAATTACAGAATTCAAAGGGATCTTTTATGTAAAGATCGTCATGCTAAAGACAAAGAAGGCAAATATCTATTAAAGAAAAAAAATGTAAATAAGAGATAGCAAAGAGATAGAGATATCAAAAACTGTTTAAAAAAGATCCCAAGACTGATGATATGTATGAAGGCTTGAAAACTGAACTAGAGCCAGACATTTGTGAGGTGAAATGGGCTCTAGAAAATATTATTAACAATAAAGCTGCAGGAGATGTTGAAATACCCAGAGAACTGTTTAAATCTGAAAATATGATAACTGAAGCACTAACATACATTTCCAATATGGAAAACACAGCAGTGGCCAATGAAATAGAAAATACTAATTTTTTTTATTCCAGTGCCAAAAAAAGAGCAGTGTGAGGAAAGTTTAAACTACCCAACAGTTGCATTTATTTCACCTGTTAGTGAGGTAATGCTCCAGATTCTGCATCCAGACTTCAACAATACATTGAACGAGAACTGCCAAGTGTCCAAGCTGTATTCAGAAGAATCAAGGGTATCTGAGGTTACATTGCTAATATTCAGATCCTAATGGAAAAGCAAGGGAGTTCTAATAAAACATCTGTTTTTGCTTTGTTAATTCTACTAAGGCGTTTGGCTATGTAGACCACCACAAATCATAGACAGCCCTTAAAACATGGCTATGCCAGGCCACCTTATCTCCCTACTGAAGAATGTCTATGATGACCGGGACCAACAGTTAGAACTGAATATGAAGTAATGAAATGCTTTAAATTGTGAAAAGTATCCCTTTATTTAACTTATGTCCAGTATATATAATGAGAAGAAATAAAAAGTCTAGATAATGAGGCAAAAAGGAAAGAGTATTGGTGATTAGATTCAAAGACAGTTAAAGAGTCTTGGGTCAAAAATGACAAAAGGCTTATTTATTAGTGTTTGAGCCGAGGTATATGGATAATGTATAAAAGTGTAACTGTTGGCATTTACAGTTACTAAAGTTGTGTTAATTATTAGAAAATAGTATATATAATCAAGTCTGAGATCCTGCATGTGTATATGAAATTCTATATATTATATATGTTACCACTGGGTGCCTAGATGTCTAGTGTTTATTCTGTAATTATTCTGTTGCTTCTTCACACATTTGATAGAGTGCCCCCCCCAATTATTGGAATATTAATATATTAATCAATTGGGACCTAGAAAAATATTGATTATATTAGCAATGCTTAAATTATAAGATTAATACATCTCTATTACTAAATGAGGCTGTCGAATATAAAACTACCCAAAAAGAGCATTTAACTTGCTGCTAAAACTTTTTTTAAAATAAGTTTTTTTGGGTTCATGAAAAGTCAGCTATTAGTTTTAAGTTGAGTGGTGGTCCACTTTTGCTTTTATGTTGCTTTAAAATAGGGTGATTAAGTTTAGAGCAATTTTAATGGATTGAAAAAAGAGTTCTCTGTGGAAATTGGATAATAAATACCACCTAGCATGCTCCTAGAAAAATAAAATTGCTGATGGTCTGAAATTGCCTTTTACACTTCATCTAAATGTACTAGTTACCTTTTTAATACAGAATGTCTTTAATGAAATAAGCCCTTAAAAATTACAGTAAGTTCATCTATTGTGACCTTTAAGTGAGAATCACACACACAACACCAGTAAGAGACAAGTCTTAAATAGAGAATTTCTGGGGATGTTACATTTCCCAAGAGGCTAAGTCAGTTTGTCTTTGGTTTATTTCAGTGTTCCAGAGACAAGTACTGTAATAATTTTATTGAAGCATACTGCCCTAAGAGTTCTAATTATTCTATTTTTAAGTGCTGACTTATTTAAATTCTTCATATAGTTTAATTGGAATAGGAACATTCTTTATGGTCACAAGTTGATGGGAGAATAAGCATAGAAGGCTTTGATAAATTTAAAATATGTAATTATAGGCTAAGATCAGCATGAAACATCCTAGTTTTGAGATAGGATATATTTATGTTCTAGTTGTAGCTCATAATCATAGTTCCAACCTTAACTGGATCCAAGGCAGATCTGCCCATAAAATAATTTTAGGCATTTTCCTTCCTTTTTTGCCTGCTTCAGAGCCATGGGATTGATCATTAAAGGGCCTGGCCTCCTTTTACAGTCCTCAACTTTTTTTTTTTTAATAGATCAGGTTTGAATCCTGCTTTTTGACTAGAGAATCTGAAACGGTTTATATTTTCCATTGTAAACTTCTTAAATAAAAAAAGTCAAAACATATAGCGGGACTTTTCCCATTTCTTCCTAGTATTTAAACAAATACAGTTGGCCTCCATTCTACATTGCAGTTAAGTATCAAAACCCATGCATGAACTAAAATTGTCATTGTTCAATGTAAGATCTAATATTTGTTCAAAATACAGCATAAAAATCTTTTCTTAAGACAGTGTGCTGCTTAATATCATGATAGACAGACAGACAGACAAACAGACAATGTTTTTTAAAAAAGCACTCTGATCTAGTCTCTGTGAATCACACATGTCTGTTTTGCACCTACATCAGAATCTTCTGTAGTTGAGATTTTGGTGGAAAGCCTATTCCAACGTACATGCCTAGAGGCATGACTCCCATTTTTAAACATTCCTTTGCAATGCTGCAATAGTTGCATCATCAGGAACTTACTCAATCAGGAAGGAGTTACATTTTTCTCCTCTCTTTTGTCTTTTGGTAGTTTATGGTTTTTCCTTCCTTTTCTTCTCTTGTTTGTCATGAACGTTAAAAAAAAAAACTTTTAAATTGCTCCTCTGTTCCTTTCTTTGAAAGAGAACTAGTGGAGTGTGGTACTAGCATCTCCAGTCATGGGTGTTTCAGAAGTGTTCCTCACTGATATGCACTCACGTTGCCTCTTTTGCTTGGAAGAGGATCATATAATTAATTGCTGAATATGCTGCCAGATCATAGAGCAGTCCTACACAAAGCTAACATGCACATTCAATGCCCTACTTTGGGAGAAAGTCATAATAGCTGTTGAGTTACTAACATAAAGCACGCTGAGCTCAATCTCTAATGACTTGTGACTGGCCCTGACTATGGCTGAAGTAAGAGGATTCATGCTGGTTCTAGGAGATACAGTCCCGCTCCTCTGGTATTAGGTAAGTGAAGAAATTTGCCTACCAACTCCAGGTCAAGTGTGGCACCTTCACTTTTGTCAACTGAAAGAAAGTGACCCTCCTAAGATGAGCAGAAGCAGGACAAAAGAAGACAGCCCAATCTCTTCATCAAAACACCTGATCACTATCCTGATAGTAGCAGCTCTTCTGGATCTACCACTGGCATCAGTACCACAAATGATAGAACACTTCTACTGCATTTGATGAATGTTCTGTGGCCCCATCTCAACCTTCATCATTGATTGTTCATTGGCCCAGGGTATGCATCAGAAAGGGAAATCAGAAAGAAAAAATCCCTCCTTAGTTCCAGAGGAACACATTGCAACAAATGGCAGCTGCACCCCAATTTCTGTTCACTATAAAGGAGTTACTCAACTGCCCAATTTTGCCAGGCTCCAACAATTCCTACTGGAGCAGAGGTTAAGGAAAACTACCCCTATTATTTTGCTAATCATTGTGGATGTTGAATCAGTATCTTGAGTTTGAAATAGTGGGAACAAAGCCACTTAGATTTCTTATGACCTCCAGCAAAACAGGCAAGTGTAATGTTTCATACCCGGGTTTGATAGTAAATCAGTCTCCAGGCAGTTAACTCTTAATTTTACTCTCAGCTAGAGTTGGCAGAAGATGTGTGTATATGACTCAGCAAATTAGAACTTTATTGCAGACAAACCTTAGAACACTTGATTGGACCTCCACTGGAGTGCAAAAGTACCAGAGATCTATGCAGCTATGTTCTGGGATTTAAACTTTGGTTTCCTTCTCCTGCTCTTCTAAATTAATAGATATTTAGTGGTTACGTAATAGCCTTGGGAAACTGAAAGATGTTTATATAATGAACATTTCTGGCCTGAAAACACTTTTTTTTTTTTTAATCTTAGCAGCCTTAGCCCTACATCAAATCTTTGTCAGTACAGCTCCCTTCTGTCACCATGCTACAGAAAATGAGAACTGATACATACCTCATCCAGCCCACAACAGTACAGTAATTTAGCATGTCAGTATCACCTACAAAACCACTGTTGTCACTTACTGTGCATCAGATACTTTTGCAGTTCAAACCAGAGAACAAGCATAGCCTGCCCTGACATCAAAGATGAGAATACCACATCAACCACAGAGGCCTGCACAGAAAATTGCAGGATGGCCAATCGTAAACCAGCTGATCACAGAAACAATATTTACTAAATTCAGTGGTGGTACATGCAGTGAAAGTAAATCCTAAGGTTCAGAACCACATAGCTACAGTTGATAAGAAAGAGGGGAAACCCAGAGGCTATGGGTCACCACACTTACATCACACAGCCTTGTTTTGAGTTGCCAACCTCTGGATATGTCTAACAGGGTGTCAGTTTTTTCTTTTAGAAATGTTGCTTTTTGTTTTTCCTTTCACCTTTCTGATGATAAAAATGATCTAGTGGCAGTATTTTGGGCTGAAGCTTTTATATTCTGATGTCTAGATCCTTTTGGCTACATGCATTTTTATAGTGGTCATTATTGATTCTATAGATACTACATGAATCTGTATCTGATCAGGAGAGTGATGGACTCTATTTATTCATATTCTGTCTTTATTCCGAGGATCTGTAGGTAGAGTACATGGTTCACTTAAGAATAATTTGCATATACGATTCCTGGTCCATGACTAATTAACAAGACTATTAACAAGACTATTGGATACTTTTGGTTAACCTGCGGATGGTGCTATGCTACTTCAGTTTACTGGAGAACAATTTACTGTGAAAAATGGAAATATATGAAGCCTACCCTTATGTAAATTAGAAACTTTAAGAGTGTTCTATACTAGAAACTTTTGCCTAATACGTAATTTCTGGTACATTAGGATATTTCTATTTTTAATAGAGCAGAATAATCATGTGAACAGCAGTTTGAACTAGTACAAACTCCCTAAAGGTGCTTTCTCAATAAGAACATGGGTCTAAAGCAGGCAGACATCATGATGCTTTCCAAGTATTTCAAGCTACAGTGTAAATGCACTTTAGCTACTTTGATGGGGCTAACCTTGATGTAGATGTTCAAATCATCTTTGGCAAGTCAATCACAAGTTATCAGAAGCAAATGGTGCCATTCTTCCAGATAAACATCCTGCTCTGTTTCTTACCATCTGTCTGCCTATAAATCAATCATTTAATCATCTATCAGAATTTTGAAACCACCTCAGTTGCAAGACTCTGGATGGTATAAATCAGATTCTCATTCTCTCTCTCTCTCCCCCCCACCCTCCAATTAAACAACTCATCTACATAATAAATAGAAAAAGAAGTTAGTGTCCAGCATAATCAAATGCAGTCAGTTTCAAAGGTCCATTTAAAAACAAAGCTTTGAGAGCTTCCTTGAACTACATGATCAAGAGGTGGCCAAGTAGATCTCTAGGGGTAGTGTTTCCCATAGTGTTGAAGCCACCATTAAGAAGGCCTGGTCCATGCACCTCTTACCTCTTGAAGAGGTGGAACCTTCAGCAGACCCTCTGTAGATAACATGAAAGGACAAATAGATTCACTATGGACAAGGCAGTCCCTTTTGCAAGTTAAAGCCACGAAATGGACAAAACCAGGTAGTTGCTTAAGTCTGATTTTATGCTATAGCCAAACCTGGAGTCCTACTTCAATTTATTATTGAATTTATACTCTGCCTTGAATGTTGGAATAAACAGAAATATGGGATATAAATGCAGGGAAAAAAATACAATTGTCTGGGCTGAATTCTGATCCTAGCTATGCCTCTTCAGGAAACTATGAGTTGAAGCATAAAACTGTATAGTATATATGAGGGTATTTTTCAACTTAAAATGGTTGTTGTTGTTTCTTGTTTCTAAAAGCATTATAAGAATTGAAATATATGTTAAGGTCCTTCATGTGAAACATGTAATCCAAAAGCCATAGACAAGAAAAAACAATGTCTTTATCGAGTAAGTAGGGCTTCACTTTAAAATCTTTGAAATCTGAACACCATGATACTAAGAACTGCGGATCTTTTCTGGCTTGCCTTTTGAGGTAGAAAACTTCCAAAATGAAATCAACAACCTTCTTTTTAAGAAATATATATTCAGGTTATATCAAACAAGAAGAATGTACTTTCAGTAGAAATGATTACAGAATCTTCCTAATTAAGGAATAAACCATGATTTCAACCATTCAACTGAATCTTCCTGACTAGTGATTTAAATCATGTAAATTGATTTGAGTTGAATCAAATCACCAGACTTCCAGATATTTTGGACTAATTTCTGGCAGGAGTTTATTGCTTTCCTATCCTATGAAAAATAACTTGCCTTTAACCTTTTGAATAAACTTTCCTTAATTGCACTTCTTAACTGGACAGAATTCCTACATGCAGTTAAGGTGTTCATTACTTCCTAGATTGTGCATATGGATACATTACTTCTTATGCTAGGAAGAAAAGAAAGATGGGCCTAATTGACTAGTTACAACTGGCATTTTAGCTGGCTTCTTTTATTATCTTTTCAGCTTCAGACAGGACAGAGAAGTGCAAATAGCGTTTAAATGCAGAAATTGCATTACCAGTCAACCACCCTGCAAGATTGGCAGTGGAACATTTGTTCTTCCCACTTCTCTAGACCTAACTCATGAGTATTACATTACTGGTCTTTCTTCTGGCTTTTCTTCTTCTGTTAACTCTGCATGGCATTCAATTTAATTTTGGGTGTCATTATGCAGTCAAGGTAGCATTTTTCAGGAACAGGTTATAGACAGCACTTAGGCTCTTTTATATGGGCTGTAAATAGAAGGATAACGTTTTGCAGAGTTTGGTATGAGTAAAGTCTTCACTCTGCACAGACTAGTACTGTTGTTAGTAGAACAAAGCCTTCAAGTTGAGGTGGTAGAAAACTGGAGGGAAGATGGCTTCAGTGATGTGAGAGAGGAGCAGGGTGTGTATAATGTCCCAGGATTTTATAAATATTGAAGAACACCACATTGGCATCCCCTGTAAGGTGAACTGGATATAAATACTTTATACTTAAGTATTGTCAAAGATTAACAGTATTGACAAATATAACTAGATAATTATATTAAACATCCATGAATCCATTATTTGACTTTATTTTCTCTACTTCCTTTCTTTCTCCTTACTCTGCTTCTTATCTGTATTTCAGCTCTTTTTTTTCCTTAGGAATGCCTTGCTGATTCCTTCTCTCTTCTTTTTCCATACCAAATCAACTGTAAAAATATTACACCTCACCATAGATTTAACCTCTCCAGCTTTCTTCTCTATTCTAAGCTCATGCCATTTCCCTCAAATACACGGATCACACATTTCACTGTAATAGTGGTAAAATACTTTTGATTGTTGTCTCATTAAATTTATAAGAGACTGAATTAATTTATTGTAATTTAGTTTGGTAAGCTCGTGTGAATCCTTTACAAATTACTACTTCTTGGTTAATGTGTAAATCCTGTGTAAATGAATAATTAGGAAAAATTCTGCACTGTCTTCAGTTTGGCTGGAGATTATGCACTTTAAATAGTTTGGAAATTAATCTGTATGCTCAAGAAAATAGTAACATAAAGTTTATATGAGAATGGGGAAGGTTAGTCAGACTACAGTTTTATTCACTTTTTCCCAAGAGAAAATCTCATTGTACTCTGAGATGAAATGGATAGTTGAGTATTGTAATGCATTAAAAACAAGAGATAGAAAAAAGATCAGTATAAGTAGAAAACAGAAATTCCCTTTTTAGTTTATTCCTTTTTGCACATAAGGGAAAAGTTGATTTTGTGAAATATTTCTCCAAAAATGAAATCAGGCTAGTCTGATGTGAAATAAAAGAGGGCTACTGAACTTATTTATTAATGGAAGCAAATATATTGCCAATGGTATTGCTGTATTACTTATAGGAGCTGCTAACAGCATAGATTTTCTGTAATGCACTTTCACTTTTTATTATTAATACTAAGTTCCATTGTACAGAGCTAGATGGAGCTGTAAGATCTATATAAATGGTTAAAGCCAATTTCAAATATACCTGTGACAAATACCAACATTCATTTAACAACCAAAATTCTAAAAAATAATTTTGGAGATTAACAATAAAGTGAAGCAACAAACATACTGGTAAGTGTAATTTACTAGAATGGTGTGTTTTAATATGTTTACATATAAGTTAAGTTCAATTAATAATTTTAAGTTAATATGGTGTTAGTCAAGGCAATTATATGCATTTATTCTGACTTTACATTTTTAATGGAAAAATATAAACATGCATAACACATCTATATAGGTATTTATAGATAAAATACTGAAATGTGCACACTATTTTGTTTTTACTGTTATTACTTGCTATATATTAACTTATACCACACTTTTAAACTGTTGACCAAAAAAACCAGGTTTCTGTTGGCACTATTTTGTTTTTTACTTTGCTTATTTAACAAATAGGAAGGAGAGCTTCATTATTTCTCTCTGAGCAGAAGCAGGTATTTTGCATTGCCTGTCAAAATGCTTAGTTACCTGTTGACGTACCAGTTTAAGGAAACTGGAAGTTCTTGGATAATGTCCTGCTTCAGGTTGCAATCACACACATTCAAACACAGTTGCTGTGGAGGTTAGCCCTTTACTTCAAGGCTGAAGAGATAAGCAGCAAACATAGAATGTAAACAAAGCAGGAGGCTGCCTGAAGAGTTTGTTTTTAATAGGAGAGAAGAAGAGTCCAAATCCAATCCAGGGTTCAGAAAGCCAGGTCAGGGTTGTCAGCCAGTCGAAAGGTCAGAGGTGCAAGGTTTCTTACACAAATAGAATCCACACAAGAGCCAGAGATCAGACTTTGTTTCCAGCAAAGGGAGCATGGGTCAGACCTGCAATCAGGTTGCAGCCAGCTGTCATAAATTAAGAGGCTTACTCCCTTGTTTGGCAAGAAGCCTCAAAGACCTATGTTGCTCTGCTCTTCACTCTACTTGCCAAGTGCAGGGGCTGGGAAGCCTGACATCATCAACATCATCTGACTGCTCCAGTTGTTCAGGTGGTGCCTGTGTTTGATCAGCCTCATGTGACTCTTGGCTCAGTGTCTCCTGGGGCTGACATTTCACAGGTTCAGTTGGAGCAGCTTCTTCAGATTCTGAATCTGAATCTGAGTCTGGGTCATGACAGATATAGAGGACAATAACATTACAGGTAGTCCTTGGGTTACAATGACAATGGGTCTGTCTTGCCAAAAATGATTCTGTCCATCTGGTCCAAACATCTAGAGGGGGGCTGCTGAGAATTCCAGGTCCACATGAAGTCCAAGGGGCATCAGCTGGGCATCAGGTCTTCTTAATCATAGCCAGAACTCCCTAGAACTCCCTTCCCCTGGAAGTACGTCTGGCCCTGTAATGGCCCGTGGGAATATCCTTGAGAGACAGGAGTAGGAAGAGGTGCAGCCGGGGGAATAGTCAGATAAGAGATATCTCAGCCCACAGATGGAATGGGGGCATAGTAAGTGTCTCAGAAGGGACTCTCCCTAGTTCCATGGAAAGTAAAGACAAGGGGGGAGAGATGTGCTTTCAGACTTGCAAGAGTCTGTTACTGTAACCTTACAATAAAGGTAGTGTTAGTACTCATAGTTTTGATTTCTTGTCTGGACTACCTTGAAGGGTTGAACAGGCCCCAACACACTCCCATTTCAAAAAGTAGTAATGACAACTCTGTTTCAATGGGTGTTTTGTCGATAGAATGATTGTGGGCAGTCATCACACTTTTCATTTATTTATTTAATATATTTGTGTGCTTGCTTATTTATTTATTTAATATATTTCATCCAGTGTTGTATATTTCATGCAGTATTTGAGAAGCTTATGTAAAAAGCCTTGAAATAAATAGTGGTTGTCTGATTTGTACTCAAAATTCTTTCTGGTAGATAATTTCTATAATTCTTTTTGCATAAATCCATAGATACAGAAAGAAACTGAAGAAAACTGAAGTACTGATTACAACTACCATTAAGCAATTACATTATAGTGGATGTATTCCAATGTCACTGTGATTTTTTTCTTCTGAAATTTTGAATTAGTGCTTTATAAATTCCATAAACGGAATATTCATGAACCCAAAATTGGGGTACATGGATCCCTTATTTAACAAGTATGTGTTTCTGTGATGATGTGATGGACTGGAATGGAGGAAGGGGGGTGAAAACGGTGCTCTCGTCTCCAGAGCAACGCTCTGGAGATAAGCGGAGAAAGCTGGCGCATCCCTAAACATTCCAGAAGATAGTAGAGACTTGTGCTTGGGAACTGCTGGTCAGTCTGAGAAGATTTCTGTAAACAGGTGCTGGCAAATAAACCTTGCTGATTGAACCTGCATGGTCTCCAGGAGTTCTTTGGGCTAGGCCTGACAGATGAGCAAAGAAGGAGACAATATCTGAATGAGTGCCTTCTCCCACATATTCCCCTTGAGCCTGAGATCACCATCAGAGTCTGAGTATTGAGGTATGCCTGCTCAGAAACAGACTTTTTCAGTATTCTTTTATGGAATACTTTTGCTAAAAAGATCCTCCTGGCACCTAGTCGGTTACTCCATTTTGGCACTCATTGAACACCTTTATATTCTATATTCTATATATATTATAAGGCAATAATACAATTGAATACAATTACCTGTTGTTGTTTTAAATAATTGTACTTCTGGGGTATTTTTAAAAAATTTGCTTGTGGTGTTCTTTTGGTGCCTATTACTATTAACACAAGTTTTAGTTCATTGTTTTCCTATTTTTGTGTAGATTTTACTTTTTTGTTCCCACTCATTCTGAGAGTTTTTAGCCACAGAGAAACTTGTATATTTTAGAAATAAAATAAAAATAAAACAATACCAGCACTGTCTGATTTAAGTTAGAAGTCAAAAGTATTGTCTGAAGTATCTATATCTATTGCATAAATAAGATATAGCAAATTCATGTATTTCAATATTTTGATATTATCAGAATAAATTTTCATGATAGTTTACAACTTTGCAATACAGAAAATCAATAAAGTAATTAAAAGTCTGGCAAAGTTTGGCACATTCGCAATAGCTAATCAGTTAATTGTCTTCCTTTTAAACTTCTATTCCAGTTAAAATTGCAGAACTGAAGTGAAAATGAGTTTTGAATTTTCTGATACACAAGCATTCACAAGTAACAACTATAAAATAAACCAAAAGGCATTATACTTTTTTTCATCAGATTTGAGAATAGAGTATATTTTCCATTACAATAACACAACAAAATTACACCTTAAACATCTACATAAATATTTAGGTTTAAAAGATATGTGGACATTTTGATTGAAGAGTGGTAGGATCCAGTGCCTATAGATACTGCTATTACAAAAGCATAGTTAAGCCCTTTAGGCTGAAATTATTTACAGCTTTGGATTTCAAAAGACCCAAACTCTTCTTCTCCCTTCCAAATATTAGCACAATTAAGCTTTACTGAGATTTCCATGTGGCATATTGGGATGGGGAGGGGAATAGACTAATGTCTATTAGTTGGATAGACATTATTCTTTATCCTATTTGCTACTGAATTATGGCAGGGAATAGAAGCCTCTTCAGGTGCTAGGTGCCATCACATAATATTGCAGAAAATTAGAAAGAATTTAAAATGGTTGAAATTCCATGAGATTGCCCAATCATTCAAGATTTCAGGTTGGTTGACCATAAATCTTACACATATATTATAGATACCAAAGACTGAGATCTTTGTTCTGTTCCTTCTTAGTACATGTTAGGAATAGGGAAGATGTGAAGGCAAATTAAATTAATCATCCCTTTTCTTTCTAGCTTGCATGAAGCATGGCACTTATATGGTTCTGCTTTGTTCTCTCTTTACCATAGGTTTATTAGAGGAAATTACCGTGTTAGGCTAAACATTCTGGGTTCACTCATCAGCCAGTGCTAGTATAGTATAGTTACATAAGTTCTGTACAACAGAGCTTTAAAAAGTATCTAGGAGATGCATGGCAAAAGATCTATAGTATGCTCTAAGTATGTGTCTCTGCATGCGTGCATTTGCTTGTGCTTTAATGATGGGAAACTATGGGAGATTTGGTGGCAGACATATAGCCATCCTTCTTTAGTAGTTATATAATTAAACTTTCATTTAACAGACTCTCAGCTGGAGATGGAACAGACTGGACATCCCCTTGAAATAACAGATAGACCTGTTGCATCCCAAATCGTCTAGATGAAGAAGTTAAATTTAGTATGTAGCAATTTATGTAGTTTGTGTAATGACATCATTATGCAAATGACACTAATTGACAGAAATGATGTACTTATATATATAGTGGAGTAGTAGGAATAATGGATACTTCCTCCTCCTGATTAGTCTATTAAATAGTGGTTTTATTGTGCTACCATAGGCTAATAAAGACAAATTCTTTAACCAAAAATATCCAGGTTTCACAATGAAAATAGAGAAGTCCTCAAAACTGCTACAAGCAAATAATAAAAAGGGAGTATTTATTTATTTATTTATTTATTTATTTATTTATTATTAAACTTGTATGGCGCCCATCTCCCCCAACGGGTGATTCTGGGCGGCTCACAATAACAAAAAAGGAAAAAGCACCAATCCCTCCAACAATGGCTAAAATCCATAAATAATTAAAAATAGAAACATGCATTAAAAATATCCTAAAAACCCCCTATAAATTTTAGCCCTACACCTTCAAGATGCTGGGGGGGGGGACCCATCACCCCACCAGCCATCTCCACAGATGCGAGCCCCCATCCAGCCCCCAGGCCTTCTGGCAGAGCCAGGATTTAACCCCTTTTCTGAAGGCCATGAGGGAGGGGGCACACCGGACCTTGGGAGGCAAGATGTTCCATAGGGCAGGAGCCACAACAGAAAAAGCCTTCTGCCTAGACCCCACCAGGCGAAATTCCTTGACCGGTGGGGTCTGCAACCTGCCCCTTCTGCTGGACTGAGTGGGGCAGGCTGAAATAGCTGGGGTGAGGCAGTTCCTCAGATAACCTGGTCCTGTGCCATGAAGGGCTTTAAAGGTGATGACCAACACCTTGAATTGGACCCGGAAACAAACTAGTAACCAATGCAGCTCCCGCAACAGTGGTGTTATATGTGTCCTCCTAGGGGCATTGAAAACTGTCCGCGCCGTCGCATTCTGCACCAGCTGTAGCTTCCGGATACTCTTCAAAGGTAGCCCCATGTAGAGCGTGTTACAGTAGTCCAACTCGGAGGTGACCAGGGCATGAGTGACTGTGCGGAGGATTTGCTACTATAAGCCTTTCTTTGGTTTAGTCCAACAATTGGGACAAAACCTGCTGTCTTTTCCACCATTCATTAGTAGATGTAATGAACACTGGTTTTCCTCTTAATCTTGAAGCTTGTTGAGCCAAGCTGGGTCTTACCACACTCACCAGAACATGATAAAATGTAATGCACAATGAGCAGAATTACTGAGCAGACCTCATTGTTTGGGAGAGAACATTCTTTATACCTAACAAGTATTGCTCAGCGTAGCTTCCGCTCATAAGTGAGATATTTCCACTCAAGGAACCCGATTTATATCTGCAGCTTGTAAGGTCTTTAAGTTCCTTAGATCTAATATTGCACTCCCAGCTTGCATTAAAAAGTCTGTACTTCATTTAGTGATAGCTTTAAGTCTCTGTAGATGCTAGAGTTTGGAATAATCTTTTTAATGTTTGGATGGAATTGTCTTTTTCCACTGTGGGTCTGGCCCCACTGGTTCTTTGAAATCACTTTTAGCCAACTTGGATAAAAAACCATTTTCGGCAAGCTTCACTCCCTACACCTCTTGTTGAAGAGCCTTTGCCCATTAGGCTTTATAATGTCAGAAGTATTCTTAAGCAGCATATTTGACACATTTTCAAATTAATTTATATCTAATTCCCAACCTTGCAGCATATGTGGGGTTTTCACGTGTGTATATTCTAGCTTTCTACCTCTCATTTATCACAGTCTTGACAATTTGCTGAGCTTTCACTTTGGCCAAGCAGGATGCATTGCCCATTGCTGCTTTATTGGGATACCACAATATTTGACTTCTTCAAAGTATATGTCATTGTGAGGATGGCTCAGTGGTGTGTGTTTTTAATCTTATTTCTACAAGGTGGTCTAAGACTAATAAAGTTTTTTTTTTTTATCACTCTACCTGTATAGGGAATCCTGGACAATTTTTAGAATGACTTCCGTTTGTCCCTTTTCTTAATTGACCATTGTTTGGATGTATCTGTAGTTGGGGGATGTTACCATCAGTCCTGTGTCAAGGACAGATAACTCCCTGTTGGCTTTGCAGTTCTCTGTGGCTACCCTCCACTGCAGGGTGGAGACACCTGTTTGAACAGTCTGCCCCAGGCACCTGATGGATAAGAGGGGTTCCAGAAGGAGCTTGGGGTAGTTCCTGAAGCTCTGATGTATGGTTTGACTGAGTCACTGCTTGGAATGAGCAGGTGACAGCGGCCTTGGCTTGGAACATGCCTATGTGGCCTCTCTATGTGCATGGATCCTGGAGAGCCCTTTGGTTTTCAGAGCACCTCCAGGAAATGAAATGATGAAAGACATGTTTAGAGTGGCTCTTGAGGAAGACAAAGAGCAAGTCTGACTGAGCTCATATGAGTCTGTATTAAGAACTACCTTATGGCAGTAAAGGTGGTGAAACATACTTCTTTCCCCACCCTTATTGTGCTGCCTGGTGATTTTGTTTTGGAAACTCATTCCCTTCTTGGTAAGGAGGGACTGGGGAACTCTTGCAGAGCTGCTGTGAGAATTATGTGGAGCATCTGTTGGATATAGTAGCTAAGAACCATTTGGAATTACTTTGGCTGTGCTGGTTCCATGGAAATGACTGGGGCTGGGTCTTGCCTGGTTATCTGGGCTGGGTTTGATCCAGTTACTTCTGAGGAAATGGACAAGATTCTTGGGATTTTGAGATCTACCACCTGTGTGTTAGATTCCCGTCCCTCCTGGTTGGTCAAGGCCTCTGGGTAGCTGGGTTCAGGCAGTGGCGAATGCTTTTTTTGTGAGAAAAGATGGCTCCACCTGCCCTTAAGGTGGTGGTGGTCCATCCATTCCTCAAGAGATCATTACTGGACCCAGCAGTGCTTTATAATTTTGGGAGAAAGGTTGTTGAGAAAGTGGTAGACCTGTTTTTTTTTCCTTGCGGCTTCTGCACAGCTTAGAACTTGATGAAAACCCCACCTCCCAGCTGATCACTTACCAGTCCATCGCAAAATGCCAGGAACAGCCATCCGGAGGTCCTGTGGGTTAATTTCTCAGTTTCTCCTTGGATCTGGAGAATTCTTCAGGCTCAAGGGTTCCTACCTGAGCCCCAGTCCCAATCTGCCATGACGACAGTGCCTGTTTACAAAGGGCACTGCTCAATCTGCCGTTACCCACCGGAAGTCAGTAAATTTCATTTATTTTTTCCCCATAAATCTTTCCATTGATCCACTGTTATTCCTGTCAGGTTCAGCTGGCACTGCACGCCTAGGAACTTGCCCAGCCGCGCTTTAGTCAATTTCACCGCTCGAGCGCTAGCGCAGAAAGAGGAAAGGCGAAACCTCAAGCTAATGAATGGGCCCCCTGGCGCCACTTCACTAATCTGGAGCGGATGCGTTGTGTTAACGCCAGAGGGCCGCAGGCGCTAGGGACAAAGGAAAGAGCCGCGGAATTGAGGAAGAGATCAGCGCGCGAGGGGGAGCTCCTGGCTGTGCGCGCGACAGAAGCCCCAACGAAGGCAACGACCACGCCACAGGCAACAACAATAAAAGAAACAGGAGAACTGGGCTGAACCTGCCATTCCAGTGGAAGGGGGGGATTACAGGGGGCAATCTGCAATCTAATTTGTAATATGTAACCTAGCAACGGGGCCCGCGGGGGGATTGAGACAACTATAAAGGAGTAATGTAAATGTACCAAGCCAGTCCTGGCTTTGCTTGTGACTGCTACGTTACGCATGAGTAAACCTCTTTTGTGAACCACACGTGTCACGGGAGTTTCTCTGTCGAACGGGGCAAACCTTACAATTCCTTCTTTGAAATTTTGCATCTGTTTTATCATACAGTTTTTTTATTTGTTCTGTCTGTATCATATTTAAGTAGCAATTTATAAATGCATCCCAATAAATTACCTTGATTCTCTATAAGTATTTCAAATTCTGTCACCTTTCTCCTGAAGGAGAGAATAATTGTTTTTTATTTTTTCAGTTATTTGTAAATGCATTAACTATGGTAGATTTCTTTCTTCATTAAGCAATTCTTGTTGTGTCTTTAGTCTAGTTTTTGGTCCAGGTGTGTTATGTTGACATATGTAATCAAATCTTTCTTATTGTAATTGCCTTTGAGATAAAAAGCATTTGACAGTGATGCAAATGGTGAAATTGCTGGACTTATCCTTGCTTTTAAGGAATTTCTCTTATAACATGTCCCTTCAGATTCTTGTCTTCTTTTGTTTCCTTATGGTGGCGCTGTTCTTCAGTAGTTCTCTTCCTTCCTCCAAGGCCAGTTCCAGGCATTGTTGGTAAGGGGGAAGAGGTCTAGCCCTAGACTCCTGCTTTGTGAGGTGCCACAAAGCTTGTCTCTTTTCCTACTCCTGTTTAACATCTATGTGAAACCACTAAGTGAGGTCAGCTGTCGGCATGTGGTTAAGTATGCTGATGATACTCAGCTGTAGATCTCTGCCCTGGGCCTCCATGATGCTGTTGAGTGCTTTCTTAGTGCTTGGAGGCTATACAGCCTGGTTGGGGGAGAATTTGCTTCGGCTCAACCCTGACAAGACTGAGGGGCTTGGTTTTTAGGGTCTCCCATACCTAATGATTTGCCATTTTTAACTCTGGCTGGGTTGACACTCCCCCAGCCAGAGCTGGTGTGCAGTCCAGGTCCTCCTGGACTCACAGCTTCTGCTCAAAGAGCAGGTGGCAGCCATGGTCAGGAGGGTGTTTGCACAAATAAATCTTGTATGCCAGTTACACTCTTTCCTAGATAAGGAGGCACTGTTCATGGTCACTCATGTCTTAGTTACCTCCCAGTTGAACTGTTGCAATGTACTCTACATGGAGCTGTCCTTTAAGGGTATTCAAAAAGAGCAGCTGGTTCAGAATGTGGCCACATGTGCAGTAGTGGGCGCACCTCAGCATACCCACATAACATCACTGCTACATGAGCTGTACTGGCTCCCAGTAGGCTTCTGGGTGCAATTCAAGGTGCTGATTGTCATCTTTAAAGCCCCACATGGCAGGGTACTTTGGGGTCTTGGTAGCATTCTTTCTCTGTCATGGCTTCTGCCTTATAGAACAGCTTCCCCCCAGAGATACGGATGGCTCCAACCCCGTTGGCCTTCAGGAAAGTGGTGAACTCCTGGCTTTTCCCCAGAGACTGGGGCCAGGAGGCTGATGGAGTTGGCATGGGGGGGGGGGTTGGTGGATTAATACGAGTTTTATCAGGGCTTCTACATTGTTTATTGTCTTTGTAGTGTATTGTGTCTTTATTTTGTTTGGCACCCAGAGATCCTTCTAGTAGATGGGCAGCTATATATGTTTAATAAATAAATAACCACGATGGACTTATGACCTCACCTCTGCTGCGATCATTAAGCAAATCACCAGTGGTCATTAAGTGAGACATCATATGACTGTGACTTGTGATTTTACTGCTGGCTTCTCCATTGACTTTGCTTGTCCAAAGATGGCTGTGAGGTGTGTAAATGGTAATCACGTGACTGTGGGATGCTGTGATGGTCATAAATGCCTCCCAGCTGCAAAGTGCCTGCATCTTGATCACATGACTGTGGGCATGCTGCAACAGTTGTAAATGTGACAACCAGTTGTACGGTTACTTTTTCAGCCCCATTGTAACTTTGAACAGTCTCTAAACAGGGCAGTCATTAAGCAAGGTCTACCTATAAAGACTTGATTTGAATATTTAAACAAGGAATCTAATGAACTTTTATTAGATATCTTAAATTTCTTATATTTCTAGGCTGTCAAATCATAAATTCAGGTGATGTGTTCTGACTTTAAAATATTTGGTTCTGTTCCTTTCTTTTCCTCTTACAGTCACTTTTCCAGAAAGTAAATATTGCTTAATATATTGAGATGGAACTATTATTTAGTATTTATGGAAGCAAGAACTGCTTGCTATAATATTTTAATAATGGTTATTTTCAAATATTTCCAGCTTCCTATTTCCAGTAATTCCTATTCTGAGGAGGTAATCAGAAGAAATGAAAAGAAGTAACTTGCAATAATATCTAACATTTAAATAGGAAGTTTGATGAAAAAAGTGAATTGGCAGATAAGATCAAATGAAGAAAGGAGCTCTTCAGAACTCTTACCCCTTTGCCGCTGGAATCATTCCCCTTCAGAGGATTCTTGAGTTTGAATTTTATTTGCCACCTAATTTACATTTAAATTTTGAAAATTATGACACTGAGGCCCATTCTAAATGAATATTGAGATTATTAGTATCTTAAAGATCACAGAGCCTAGTTGGGATATACTGTAATTTTAGTCTTTGAAACTTTTTGAAGCAATACCTCATTGCAATGTTATTCTTAGTTATACACTTTGGAGCTGTTTTGAAACAAACCTCATACTAACCTAGTTGTTGATTTTTTAAAAATGATTGTGTTATAAGAAAAAATTATCTTAGGCTAAGTTCTTATCTGATTGAAATTTTTTTACATTCTAAGTAAAGGTTAAACATCTGTAGAAATGCATGGAAGACATTTTCTTTTTATACAGCCAAGTTACCCAGAATGAAGAATGCAAATTCTACACCACCTAATCTACTTTCCCATCATGTAATTTGAACTATGTTTATTAAAGGACATGAGAGAGACTGTGTGGTTGTCTTACAGGAAATCGTTCAGGTATTCAGCTAATGTAAGACATGAGAACTAAAATAGTATTAAGTTCTTTAGAGAACAATAAAGCTTGTAAGTAAACTTTATATAATACTGTTAATTATACTACAGTTTTTATATAGCATTTTGAAAATTTCGAAACACATCCCTCCCCCCCCCCTTATTTTTTTTCTTTTTAATACCGATTTCAGTTAGGCTTACAACATCACCGTAATGATGATTGATATTTTCCTGGAGTTGAGGGTAAGAGTTGGTTGACGAGGCATTATGAAAGGTTTAAGATTTTGGGGAAAAACCTTTGGCATAGATGCCAACTGGAATGGCAGTAAGCTTTTGGTTGCTTTATAATTGATGTGGTGTGATAGGAGGAATGACAGCATTTTTGGTGATAATCCCCCACATTAGATGTTGTGGCTTAAGTGCTACAATATTACAATATGTAATAACAATATGACTGGGAATTTATACCAGGTGTCAGGTTGAGTAAGGCTGTTTTATGATGTAAATGGAGCAAGAGTTGTTTTGCTCACCCATATCTGAACTTCTCTAAAACGTTTTTAAGCAGGGAATGTCAGGAAAGGAAAGAAATTCAAAACACATTTGTGGTGACACCTGTAACAGTGTGCAATATATTTTAAAACAATTGGAAAGCTTGAAAATATATTTATAAGTCCTTTCAATACACTTAAAATGAATCTCTGAATTTTATCTTTAACTGTACAGTAGACAAAGCAATTCTGTTCTAGATGTATAAATACCTACATACTTTAAGACTTATTTTAGTTTCTTTTTTCTAGTGATGTTTCTTCATTGTAAAGTATGTAGGCAGACTTTTGTTCTCTTTCTCTCTCTCTCTCTCTCCCCACATACACACGCACACACATACACATGGTTTGAAGGGGTTTTTTTGGTCATTTCACTGGCAGATGGTTGAAATAGTTTTTCTTTATCTTCCTATTACCCATTGTTTCCTCAATCCTCCCGTGTTGGGAGAATACTCTGCATTCAAATATAGTAATTAATTTGATGGAATAGGTTTGAGGTTTGCCTTGAGCTGTGATGTCTTCTGAGTTGGGTTGCTGTTAGGAGGTGGGCCCAGCATGGGGGAAAAATGTTCCTAGCACAGGAAGTAAACATGCATATTCAAAATGGTCCATTCTGTGTTCTGATAGAAAGCATCAGTTGCTGAGCAAGTTCTTGGGTACTTTGCTTTTTGTTCTAGGGCACAAAAATAGTTGGGGTAGTAGTGCTGAGTGTTGTCTACTATCCAACCTGCAGATAAAATGGCCAAGAAGCTTATTTTTAATTTTAAAAAACACATTTTTAAGATTGCTGTAGCAAACATTGAAAAAAGTGGTTAACTATTTTTTTTCCAGAAAAATTGCCATAGAAGTAAGCCCAACAAAGATATAAAAGCAATTAATAGAAAGGGTTTTTTTTTTTTTTTCGTGTCCAGAATGGTTCTTGGTCTCTGAACATTGCCTTAATTGCTTCTCTCTCTTCCCCAAAGTAGTTTCAGCTGACAGCAATCAAGATAAATTCCTTGCCTGATGTTAAATTTGCTAATTTATTCTATCTACCTGAGAGTTCTTTACTCAAATATGAAATTGCTAACCTCCTATCAAAAATCTCAAATCAAGTTTGGTTCAAGAGGGCTGGAAGCTAACCAGTGTCACATCACTTTTTGAAAAGGAGATTCAGGGTAGAGCCATGAAATTATTGGGCACTAGCTTAATATTTGTCCTGGCAGATTAGTAGAAGTAATATCAAACAAAAAATATGTAAGGACATAGAAACACAAGCCTTGGTGATTAGTATGGATTCCTTGGCTGTAAATCTTGCTTCACCAACATTCTAGAGGTTTTTGGAGAGTTTCAGTAGACACGTGGATGGAGTTGACCTTTTCAACACTATCTACCTTGATTTTCAAAAAAGGCTTTGACAGATTTTCTCATCAAAGGCTTCTTAGAAAATTTAGTATACTGGGTCCCCCATTGTGGGGAGATGGGCGGGGACATATTAAATAAATAAATAAATAAAATCTGTCATTTTATGGATTTCTAATTGGTTAAAAAAGAGAGAAGACAGTGTAAATGGGCAGTTTCCTCAATGGAGTGAAGTGGAGCAAGTGGACTTGTTCAGTGAACTGTCTTTGTATCAGTCTTTTTGAATTTTATCATAAATTATCCTGAATTAGGGGTAAGCAGTAGCCTGATCAATTTTGCAGATGTTACTGATAATTCAGGGTGGCAAAAGCCAAAATGGAAGGAGCATCTCTTTAAAGTAGGTGAGAGGTCAACCAAATGGCAAATGTGGTTCAGACTAAGTAAATATTAAGTGATGCATACTGGGGCCAAAAAACTAAATTCATATTATTGGAGTTTGAGGTCTCTATAACTAACCAGGAAAAAGATCTTGAGATAAGAGTGGATAGCTCAGTGAAGGTGTTGATGCAGAGTAAGGCAATTGGAGAAAAAAAAATGTCATACTAGGAATCATTAAGAAAGATATTGAAATAAACTGTTAATATGGTAATGGTGTGGTGTGTCCACATCTGAATATTATGTACACTTATGGTCATCACATGAAAAAGGATGTAAAAGAGCTGGAACAGTACAAACATGATCAATTGCCTTGAATACCTTACTCATGAGAAAAAGCTAAAATGTTTTACTCTTTAGCTTAGAAAATGGCGACTGATAGGGGATAAAATTATGCATGATAATGGAAAAAGAGCATTTTTTCTCACTCTCCCCAAACACTAGGACGTGGATTATCTAATGAAGCTGATTGGAAGAGGATTTAGAACAGACAAAAGAAAGCACTTCTTCAAATAGTGTGTAATTATCCTGGAAGATATGTTTATGGCCTCCAACTTGTGCGGCTTTAAAACGGGATTAGAAGGCAGGTCTGAACAGAGCTCTTAGTCTTAAAGATTCAGTGATCCCTCTGGGTTGGGAGCAGCATGCCTCCAAATACGGGTTGCAGGGGAACAATAACAGAAGAGTGTTTCTCTATTGTAACCACTGCAGAGGCATCTTTTGACTGATCAAGATTTGTTCAGCAATTATTGCAATTATTTTTACGTTCACTTTTTGTTTCTTTTTTAAATGGATCCGTTTGGTTTAATTTAATTAATTACATTATTTAATTAATTGTTTTAATGTTTTTTTAAATGGTACCTATGCATTAGAATTGTAAGACCTAAAATATATATATAGATGAAATAGGCATGTGTTTCCATTACGTGGGATTAGTATTTAGTGGACTCAGTTTAATCTAACTGCAGTTTTTCAGAAGTGTTGTATTATAACACACAAAATTGAGTTATCTCTCTTTAGAAAGAGTCACAGATGTTATAAGGACCACTTGCAAATTATTCTTCAGTAGTTCGGGCAATCTTCTAGGGGCTGGGGCTGTATTTCCCCCCAGCCCCAATTTTCTACAGTGGCTGAGAACCACAGTCATTTCACCAAAATGGCTATAGATAGGATTTCTGGAGAGTGTTTTGGGTTTTGTCTTTCCTTCTTCTTGGATTAATATTATACATCTGCTTTTTGTTGTTTTTCACTGAAAAATTGTAGGAAATACTGCTGTTTTTTTCTTGGTGGTTGCTGCCAAAATGTAGTGGTATCATTTTGAGAGCAACAAAAACAAAATTGTTGGAGATCCTACATGTGACCCTAGGATTTATTTATGTAGTTATTTTGCTAATTTAACATGCTACTCCAGTTGTGTCTGATTTTGTGTGTTTTTACAGTTTTTTATGCATAAATGTTTTTTATGTATTTATTTTTTTAATTGTTGTACGCCGCCCAGAGTCACCTTGGGTGGCTATATAAATATGATAGGTAGGTAGGTAGGTAGGTAGGTAGATAGATAGATAGATAGATAGATAGATAGATAGATAGATAGATAGATAGATAGATAGATTTTACATACTTACAGGATTGCCCACCCCAGATCAAGAATATTCCTGTTTGCAAAGAGAGTTCACGGAGCAAAATCTTGTATGTAGGCAAATTAGCTTTTAAATTATGATAGTATAAAACAAGTATATGTTTAGCAATTCAAGTAATGTATACCCAGACAGGGCTGAGCAATCTTTTGGTGTCCAAAATGTAACTTTTTTAGGAAAGTGACGGCTGCAATATGGGCTGGGCTGGCGGCTTGAAGGGATTTTTATGGTTTTATTTAAATGAGATACTTACACTAGTTTTCAGTAGTTTTTTCCCTCAAAATGTGGCAAACTCTGATGCCAGATTTCCACAGTCATGGTCAGAGGGTGCCCTGAGGAGCATAGAAAGGAGACTTGTGGGCTTCATCTGCACCATGCTAGAATATCATGTAAATGAGGCTGTTGCTATACTATTTTTCAACATCACTTTCTGATCAATATAAATGCTACAGGATGGCATTAGAATTCTTTTTTCCATCTTTGTAGGAGACCCCTTTAATCTTTTTTCCCCTGGGTGGATTCACTTATTCCATTGCAGGGAACTCTGAGTGTACATACAGCAGGAAGCTGCCTCTGTTCAGAGTTTATATGCATGATACATGAATTTGTCATAGTTCAAGATGAACCCCTAAAAAATGCATGAACATTCTCAGGATAGATAAGTCAATAAAACATTAGGCAAGTAATTGCATGTGTGTTTTTTCCTAAGGGTTTTTTGCTAGTTTTGTTTTGTCAATTGACAATGATTTATTTTATGTCTTCTTTTAAAAATATAAATAAATTGCATTAAATTGAACGTTACTCTCTGAATTTCACTTTGAAAGGCCTTACAGCACTTCAAAATACTAACATTTACTATACCAGCTTTTGCAATGTCAATGCTTGTTTTACCAAAAGTACCACAGTAGATAATTTTCTGTAGAGCTTGGAGATGAAAATGATCAGTTGGAAAAAATTAACGTCCAACTACTATACAGAAGATCTGAACAGCAATGCTTTCTGAAATTCGATGAGAATCTAATCACCGCATCTTTAAACAAGGCAAACCTATCAACTGAAAAAAAAATTGACTGGTTGAAATACAAAGGAAAGGAAAATAAAGTGTAATGAATCCAACATTTTTGCACTCTCATTATATATGAATTATTTCTCATTACTCTGTGATTACTTCAGCTTCATAGCATAACAAGGCTTCTTTTCCTGTATTTGGAAGACATTCACATAAGCAATCAAAATGGTGCATAATTTTGGGAAATTGAGTTGCAAAGTAACCAAACTGAATATACAAATCTTTACAATTAGTACCTTTTTCAGGAAGAGAATCTTCCAGATTCGCTTGGATTCTTGTTTTGCTTGGAAGCTTTCAGTTTGAATTTATCCACCTATGCAAATACATCTTTGCAGTACTAAGTGAAAAAAAGCTATCAGCTAAAAATTCGGCAGTATAGATTAAGGCTGTTGGTAAGTCTAATTTTAAAATTTGATTGTGTTTTGTAACACCATGAATTGAAGTACCGTTTATAATTTCCTGTCTTATAGTATCTTTTCATCAGATAAAAAATGTTACAACCCTAACAGCCATGAATTGTCTATGTAGAACATTTTAAAATGTTGGTCGATGACCTCTGAGGCGTTCCTGCTTACTAGTGTTATTTTTGACGTATAGACAGTGAGATGTCACAGAATTAAAAGACAACCCAATTGAATTTGTCTTCTTCTGACAGTTCTTAATGCAAACTTTGTTTTTTCTTTTACTCCTCTGAAATATTTCCCTATATAACAGTAAACTTCCTGTCTGGTTGAGAAGTGAAAGTTTAGACTCTGTTCAGCAGAACCCAAATTCTAGATGAAAGACAACATCCCGACAGTGGTCTTTCTCCTGCTATCCTTCCTACTCCCTACAGTTGTAAGGGAGCCATTCCTTACAACTACTGAGTGAAAATGGCATCTTGACATGAAAACTGTGTTGGATTTTAGTGTTACTGCTGTAATAATTTGATGAACTTCTAGGAAGTGCATTCCTCGTGTTGAATGGGGAGTGGATGTGGGGAATGTTATAGACTAATTTGTTATTATGTGAAGATCCTCTCTCTACTTAGTTCTTTTAAAAAAAGCAGTTTTGAAACTCAAGTTTTGAAGTGGGTTGTTTTGCAACTAACTATAGCTGGTGATGACAGCCTTATAGAGAACTGGTTGGGATTTCAATAATACAATACTCCTTGAGTTGAAACATAGAAAAGAGCTAGTTTGTTCAATTAATGTCAGCTACCAGGGATATTAGGACTCCTATATTAATACTGTACCGGATATAGCTTTTTATATTGTGCTAGTTTCTTTGACTTGGATAGAATAATTGTGTAAATATTGCATGAGAATATTTATGTGAATGCAATCATTTAATATTTTGTTTCTTAAAAAATTGATGCTTGTAATCAAAATAGAAAAATGATACATCTTTTTATTAGTGACTCAAACTCCAGCTTTCTCCACCCTCCACCTAAAATTAATTAAATGCAAAAATATTTTTTTCTCCTTTGCTCATATGCAATATGTTGAATCTTACAGGCTTTTTATTTAGTTAATCTGATTGACAGGAATATAAATGAGAGTTGCATGTGGAAGCTTCTAATTTTTCATAAGTAAATGAATTAATTTATCATAGCTGCTCTGTGTTATTGCTGTCTGTGAGCCAGACTGGCCAGCTCCTTTTATTTTCCCCATTCTACGTTCTAAATACTGAATCCATGTCATTGTGTTTGACAGCTTTCCGATTCCCCTGTCACATACAATTTGGTACTAATCACATTTCCTTTGCTTAGTGTCAATGATACAGACCATGCATAATATTTCTCTACATCCACTGACTTATGTGCCACACAGCTGAAATGTCTTGGGCATTAATGTGATGGAGCTACTGCATTGAAATGCAAAATTGACACTTGAACAGTAGGATAATGTGGTGTGGCAGATGTGCAGTAGATAAGTGGGTTCAACTAGTGATCTTTATCAAGCTCTGCTACGTTTTGTTGATCAGTTTCCTGAATACCTCCTTTAAAAATGGAAACTATAATCAGTACTGGTTCATTAGTTCTCCATTGTTGCTAATAGAATTCTTTCTGCATGGTCAAAACATGAAAGAATTAACTTTTCATTACAGTTTTAGAACTGTTTGCCGTTGTTAGTAATATTGCCTATGTTTGTTGCTAGGCATGATACTTGTGGGCTGACAATCTAATTTTACTCTAAAATAGCATCTGTGTATATTCAGTTACTTAAATAAGAATTTAAAATCTTTGCTGTTGACTTCCTTTGCAGCTTTCTCCTTACAAGAAAAAAAAATTAAATAAATGCTGTATTATTAAAAATAATATTAAAATAATTGCCTGCAGTAGTTTTAATATAGTAGATACCCTTATCTGATGAGATATGAAGGAAACTTTTTTAGGACTTTGGAGAAACCACCTATTTAATATATGTTCTCAAAATGGGTTTTATGTTTTTTACTTCATATCTCTGGCTATAGCAATTAAAATTTTCTCTTTAGCTTTGGGATGTAGCAAGAAAGGCAGGGGTAGAAGATAAACATTTTCAGTTATTCAATTAAAAATATTTTCTTCACGGTTTCCATTTTCCAGGAAGTGTTGATAGTTAATTTGTTTTAATAAGATAATTCACTGGGCATCACAGAGAAATTCAGCAAAATGAGCATCAATCAATAATAACATTGAAAAATGATGACTACATGTGTAAAGGCTTGCTGTTTAAAATGTTGATGTGTGTTATTTTTGTTTACCTGAAAATCACATATGGAATTAAGCATAAAGCTTAATGTTCTATTGTTTGAACCTTTAACAAGATTAAAAAGTGATGCATTTAATAGAACAAGATACATCTACTAATAGTTATTACATTACTGTGGTGTCAACATTTGTTGGAAGGTAAAATACGTAGTTTCCCAGGATCGGTGAACTACGTAACTCTGATTATAATATGAGTTAACATGTTGGGAGAGTCTGGAGATTAAACAGAAGAATGTGACAAAGGAATTTGGGTGTGGTGTGAAGGATTCTCAGATCTTTGTTCAAGAGGGAGCAGTTAATCTTACTTGACATTCAAGAAGTAGACTGGCAGCATGTTGGAACTGGATGGCAAAAAATACAGTTAGATATTGGCTTTATGACTCTTCTAGTCTATGAAACTTGGTGATTTTTTAGTGAAAAATATGGATGGTCTTGTTCAATATGTACTGATTAGGGAGTTTAACCCCCCCCCCCAATGTTTTCACATTCTATAGCTCTAATTTAGACACAAAACAAAGGCAAGCTGATATAAAAGAGGATCATCTATGAAAGTTTTTTAATAATTGTTATTTAGTAGATTTACATGCTGCCAACCTGATCTGCTACTGAATTGATTTTTTATGAAAATATATAATTACTAATTTTATTGTGCAGTCACATTGCAGTGCTGAAGAGGTTGAGAAGTCTAGACTTTATCTTATATTTATATATAGAATATCTTTATTCTGGACTGCTTCTAGTACAGCGTATGAAAACTGTTTATCCACTTGATAATTTCATGCAAAGGTTTTGTTCGTAATAATGAGAATGTATTGAAGAAAAATAACCTAACTTTGGGAGTCACATTTAGTTCCAAGTATATTGTTTTACAGGTTTATCTTTAATGAGGACAAATGTTTCTTGACATTTTTTTGGACATTTTTGATAGTGCCTAAAGGGGGATTATACCTAGATGATCAAATTGAATTATACACTATTGCTACCAGAAATATCAATAGATTTGGATAGATGGACTGTACTGAGATTAAGTATTTGGGGTAAAATCAATACTTTATAAATGAATGTTTTGTCCCAATAATTTGTGTGGCATTCCCTCATATCTTCATATTCATAAAATAGAGTTTCAGACATGAACTTTTTCAGAGGTTTATTTGAGAAATTCTTCTCATTTATCATCCAGGAAGCTTCAGTTCTCAATTATGCTGTTTTAGTTCTCCAGATTGTATATCATAAGGTACATCTTCTACCATGGTTTTGCCTGCTGAAAACTTCTGCTTCTCAGCTATATTTTTTGGAATATACAATATAAATATCCTGTTTAGGCTACAAGAGAGATGCAATGTGGAGTACCATGTTAATTCTGGTTTGATCCTTTCACCATGCTAAATTAACACTATGGGAGAAACCAAGTTTGAAAATAGCAAGGCAATTTTTTTTATATTGGAGAACTTAGGTAGGATTTTGGGTGTGTACATTAGTTCAATTAATAAAAGCAGATGATGAATGTTGTCACTTGAGGAACTGCAACATAAATATGATTTGTCAAGAAGTACAAAATAGCAGTACTTTTTGACATCTAGACATGAGCCCACTTCAATGCTCTCTTTATGTATAGAGGATTTAGCAGATAATTTACAAAACAATATGCCAACAACTCTTACTTATAAATGGTTGTTACATACCTACATCAATAGAAATTACTTTGTTATCCATGTTGTATTCCTATAATTTTAAAATTACGCTACATTCAACAAAGATTTTGTATATGTAATGTGTATATTGGGTACCAATATGTCAGGAAGAAGTTTAGGGATTTAACTAATTGGGTGAGCTATGATCTCTAAATACAACCCTAGTTCATATGATGTAGTCTTCTGCCATAGTGGATTCATATTGGAACAACATGCCTGTGATGTAGAAACCGATAGGGTCAAAAGAAATGGACATTGCATACTGTTATAAATGCAAAAAGACCACTATTATAATGATCTGAAAAACTCAACTCTTTTTAAATATTTGAACAAGCATTTTATCACTGTGTCATCTAGAGGACTGTTGGCATTTATGTTTAATCTTCACTCGTTTCTTTATCCTTTACAGTTTGGTAAACTGACCTAAATATAAACAAATTTATTGCATAATATAAGATATATAGGTAAAATTAATTTAATACTCCTATCAGTGATTATTCATGTAAATGTCTCTGTTTCTCTGTTATTTTTTTCTTTGTAAATGCTGCTGCTGCTGCTACTACTACTACTACTAGAAATCCAGTTTTATTTCTGTGTAGCATTGTTAGCTGTATGTACTAGCTTGAATACTTTCTTATTTCTCTCTGTATCCTACTTATCTCTGTGGCTTGCCCATATGGGTTCTGTGCTGGTAGAGCAATAGGAATCAGTATTATTTAGCCACCTTGGAACTTGCCTCCCATCTCTGTTCCCTTTTGATAACCACAGAGGCAGTACCAAGAAATTTCTGCCAGCAGTTGCTTTTTCCTGCTGTTCTTCCATTACAGTTTTTTATTTCTTTCTCCTGCCGTACATGAGAATCCAAAGTTCCTGTTGAATGGAATTTCACTCACAAGAGCTCCTACTGGTTTAAGATAGGGGGAGGAGCTCTCCTGTTTGAAAAGTGATCCTCTGGACTAATCAGAGATATTTGTGTATAAATTTGTGCTGTGAGCAGGTTTGTACATAATGAATTTCAAGTTCACATCAGAAAATTCAATGCACTGGTTTTGTGTTCTGATAAACAATAACATGTCAGTTAAAATGGCAATTGATTGTAAAAATTAGAATAATCTGTTTTATACTACATGGAAATAGAAGAGTAAACTCAAATCTTTAGAAAGATGTACACTAATGGATATAAACTAGCCATTCTCTTTAGTGGTCCCAATACATCAGAGGGCTGCAAAAAATTAGTAGTGCTATTTCTGTAGGTATATATAATTTATTCTACTATATTAGATTGAAGAGGCCAAAATAATTCAATATGTCTCCCTCTTTGCTTGTTTGGTGTGCTGTATAGACACAGATATTTTACTATTTATTTATTTATTTATCTGTCAATCAATCAATCAGTCAATCACATTTATATAGCCACCCATCTCGCACAAGCGACTCTGGGTAGCATACAACATTTACTTATTTACCTATCCAACCATTTATTTATCTATCTAACAACTGAACAGTTACTACTCTTGGCCTATCTGTAAACATATAAGTAAGCTATCTTAAGTCTTTTTAATGAATATTTACTGCCATTTTGGGATCTGGTTTTGATTTATAAAGGCTATTATTTTAAATAGTTAAAACAAAGATAAAGTTTTTTTTAGGATATTAGCCCTTTCACTTACTTTAAACTGAAAAAACAGATCATTAATATGAAAGAATGTGAAGAAAAATGGTTTTGTAGCACTTTCCCACATAAGCAGTTCTTGACTGATTACCTTTCTTTGAAAAAGCAAAAAATAAAAAGCAGAAGGACTCCTGGCACACAGTATCATAGACCATCAGACTCTAGGGACAAAATCATTATTTTTAAAAGGACATTAGAAGCTGTATTTTTATTTACAGAACAATTAAAAATAATGTAATGGTAGTAATAGCACAATCCTTTAGTATCTTCTTACTAAAGAAATTATATTTTATATCTACAAATTATATCTCCCCTATCCCTCCAGTCTCTCTCTCTTCTTTATCTAATATGTTCATAAGAAGTAAAATATGTATTTCTTTAAATAGCAGTACTTGATTTGATGAATTTAATTGCATGCAGGTTCTGGTTGTGTATGTTGAAACCACTTTTCCTCCTGCCACTTCTAGCTCTAGGGATTAAGAAAAAAACGAGTATTTTCAAAGCAGTAAGTTCGTGTAGTTTTGTACATATACACTTACTTAGAAAGAGATAAATAGGATTCTTTTTGCTATTCCAAACTAATTGAAAGCTAATCATTTTGAAATGTTTGAAATCAGCTGATATAAACTAATTGCCTTGATTTACAATTATATAAGTATTTAAACTCCACTATTTCTCTTTCCACTGAAAGGTGTTTATTTGTCTTGTTCATTTTATCAAAATGTTGGAGTTTAGGGTTTTATTGTCCTGTCACTTTGTGATTTCCATTTGTATGTTGTCTTTACCTTTTCTGATGAATGAGCAAAAGACATCTCCACTTTGATTCTAATGGCAACCTGCTGCCTCCACCGTCCCCATCACCTCAGCCTGTATCAGTGTGCCTTTGCCCTGCATCAAAACTCTTGTCTGTGCGGGACTTACTCTCCTGTTGACTTTGGCATCCTGGAGGACGAGCCTCCAGGTTACATTAGAAGATTATGAATTATGTTAATGTAGATACCCGATCTTGATCAGCATTCTCTCCAAATGTGGAGATAGGAATCCAACTCTCATCTCTGTCAGAGGATTTGTGGGGTTTTTTCATAGTAAAGTCTGAGATTAACCCATTCTTTGGTACTTGAGATTAAGCATTCAGAACAAACCTTAGAAGGTACAGCTGTTTAGTCAGTACAGGATTTAGTAGTGTTCCTGTTTCCTTTACCATATTATCCACATTATGGAAGGTGGGAAAAATTGGCCCATGTGGGGAAGGTTGTTGGTCTTTTTAGGAGATGAAATTGGTCCTGTAAACCCAAGGAAGCCTTAAGGCATCCATTCTTTATTAAATCCCTCCCCCCCACCCCAAAGGACAGTTTACATTTGGAATGTCATTTTTATCTTTGGTTCAACTCTATCTGCATATGTAGACTTGAAAAAGAATTATTTTGGAACATATTTAGCTTACATAAGGTTGCACGAGTGAATATCTTTTGCTCTCTTCTGCCCACAACCCTGGTGCACTTTCCAGTCTGTTCCTGAGATCCCCTAATTTGGAAGGATGGAGGGGTTTGTTTTCCTGGCACCTGCCATTTCTTTAGCAAATGGATATACTTGGAAACAGCTCAGAGGGTTTTTTAGTCTGTCTGGATTGGTTGAAAACACCCTGAAGTTTGTGACTCATGTTGGAAATTAGGTAAGCGTTTTGCTGATTCTGGTGAAAACATTAAAAGAACAAAACTTTCACCAGAATGTTGGGGCTTTGGCTAGGATGCGGGCATGTATGTGGTTTCATTCAATTTTTCAGTATGTGTTAAAATGTAGTTCCCGTAGTATCTTGCAGTTACTAACATATTAATTGGATTGTCCAAATAATTAGATGTTAATGTAATTTGCTTCATATTTTAAAGACACTCTATGCTTTAAGATTCATTACTTCAAAGTAATGTAACTTTCCATGCAAAGTCCTCATGATTATTTCATTTACAAGCTAATTGTTATACTCCACCACATATTTGTTTAATTTTATTTATATTAATTTTCTTACTGGCCAGTAGAAAGGTCCAGACTACAGCAATTTGAGCTTATGTTTTAATTCCTTTTTGGTTGTGTTAACTGTATATTAAATTGTGGCACTGCCCCTTGTCAGAGTAGAGAAGGCCCTTATAGAGGAAAATGAATCACAGTGTGGACTGTATGAATCCGTTAGCACTGATTTCCTGTACTTTGGATATAGAACAATGTATCTTGGTACTATTAATATACTCTTAGGTGATTAAAAAAAATCAGTTTCTGTCTCTTGTATCAGAAGAATAGGATCACTCTCTAGTTTTAAGAGGTGCTAGGAGTTGTGTTTAGCATTATTTGGAGTGTCACCAGTTACCCTTTCCCTGTATGAGACAGTAACACTTTTTGTTTTGATTAGATTATAGGAAAACAGTGAAATATTATTTGGGTCGTATTCCTTGTTTCTTTTAGTGCAATATTGTGTCATATGATTAAAAATTAATAACTTGTTTGCTGTTGTAACTTGAACTGCATGAGAACATTTTACTGTTTTTGACTTTTTAATGCTGTTTCAAATATGTTGGTGTGCTTTTTCTCTCTTAGATGTGTGTTTGTGCCTCTTTTAAGTCACTATTTTAGAACTCTTACTAGATCTTTCTCTGGGTCTTGTGACATAGAGATTGCCTATATAGTTTTGGACATTTCAAGGTTCTGATCTTGAGACCACTGAAGTTCAGCATCCAGTGTTGTATTGCATGACTCTAGCAATAGATGTCTATGAGTGTTTTCAAGGAGCAGTGTTTTCTCTATAGTAATGTTATCCCTATGGAGCTCCTTTCTCAGGGAGAATTCTGTACTGTTTGACATAAAACATCAGGTCAGTTTGGTTTTGTTAACTGTTTATCTCTTATCCTATTTGCCTGCTCTTCCCTGTTTTTACTCCTTTCTTGAAGGGTGGAAGTCCTTCACCCTGCTTTGTGGATTATTATTTAATGATTTTGCTGGTTGCCTGCTTGTAGGAGAACATAAAACCACATGTTGTTCCAGAGTAACTCTTGAGTTTTTGGGGAATAGTAACAGAAAAGGAGGGGAAGGTAGAAAACTCCTATGTACTATAGTCCACTGTTGTTTAGAACGAAGTAGCAATGTGGTGGTATGCCTCCATGGAGGAATCCCATCCTTGCTATGAATGCTTTATAAAATATTACTTTATTTTACAGTTGATTGCCGTGTATGACGAACAAGATGCATTCCCCAAATCTGATGACACAAACGGTAGTTTAACAGAAGGCAATAGCCCAGATGCTTTTGAGACTGATGTCGCTGCCCAGCTAGCTGCATTTCAACCTATTGGTGGAGAGATTGAAGTGACATCCTCTGCTCTGAAATTAGGTAAGTACTTACATTTTTAAGAATGGATTGTAAGATAAGAATGTCCCTTGCAATTTTCTTGAGTCGTTTGTCTTTTTGAGGGTTTGTATGCACTAATAAAGTATTCTTAATATGCTCACTTCTGCATGGTAAAGCTATGCAAAATCAATATCCCCATATTAAAATTGTTGTCCCGTGCCTCTGTTGAAGGGAGATGACTTATTTGGTAAATGTCTTGGAGTTATTCCTAACTCCATGTTTCTTATACTGTGGTTTCCATTCCATTCCATTCCATTCCATTCCATTTTATTTATTATTATTATTATTATTATTTTTATTTATTTATTTATTTATTTATTTATTTATTTTGTTTGGTATTATTTTGTTTGGTATCAAACCAGTTTATAAAAACTAAAATAATGATAAAAAGTGGCATATTAAATGTTTAATTAATTAAAGATATTGATGCTTTGTAGCATATATAAATTGAGCCATTGAAATACGTTTTATATAAACTCTTAATTTGTCTAATTTTTGTCACACTTTCACTGTCTTGCTGTACAAGGGGAAAGATGCATGACATGTACCTTTTGGGGGCCTTTGTTTTCAGCAGCTAATCACAAGCATGCTTGTATCATATAAATATAACATATAGAACAAAATATCAAAAATGATGTTTTATAGAAGTGCTGTATATCAAACTCTGGATTGTTTTGTTGCAGATAGTGGCTTTCCCCCCCTTTACTTTATATTTTTCTTAAATCTTCCTTATTTGGAAGCTAATATGCATTGAATGGGAGGAAACTCCATTCTAAGAGATTCAGACACTGAAAGTGTTCAAGGGAAACCTGATTTGTTTACCAGGGACATGGGCAGAGACATGCAAAATCCACTGAAATCAAATGCTGAAGTCAGGAATAAGACTTTTCCATTTGCAGGTGGGCTTTTTAAAAAAGGAAGGATTTGTTTTTGCCCTTTCTGGGGTTTGGCTGAAAACCAAGTAAGCCCCAACTCACAGAAATCTGGGCTGGAGATCAGGGCATTATTCAGCAAGCTAGGCAACAATGGAGCTACAGTAGATATGGTGTAGATTCCATATTATTTTAGGACTGTGATCTGTTGGACTTTGGACATTTTCAGAGATTCTGGGCTGAGGAAGCATCTAGCTGAATTAGTCTCTTCAGAAGCAATTTTGTGCCTTTCGACTCCTTTCTTGTTTTTTAACCTTGAAATACAAAATGAAGATTTGTATTCTTAATGACTCAGTGACACTCATTCTGGGGAAAAGGACCACTGAGCACATGGCTTCCCATCTGGTCAACTATGGAAGGAAGGAAGGTTGCCAGTGCCTTTTCACAAGAAGACCAGGACAAGGAGGGATTGCTCTGGAGACAAATGGCTGGTGACATCATCACCAAGTTAGCTCTTCCCAGGAGTGTCAGGATATGGGTTGAGGATTTAGAGACCCCTTTCATGGAAGCCAGGAGGGTCCAGTCCACCATATGGTATATATGTGGGTGCATCCCATTACATAATGACATGAAGGAAACACTGTGCAATGCAGCAGTGCTTACTGATTAGTACCTATCAAATCAATAAATGACAAAAGGTGGCCATAAAAAATTAGACCCCCCCCCCCATTGAAGTAATTTCATCTTGAAGCAGTACTTTAGGATTTGTTCCATATTTTAGTTTAATTATTCATTGTGAAGACAAAGGAAGCATTTTGTAGCATTATCAAAACAACAGAAGTCTAAAATCTCAGGCTGTTTAATGCATGTAGTCCGTCTCTCCTTTTTAGTTGCTTCAGTGGGCTAACGCTTAGAATAATCATTTTTTAACCATTCATCAGCACCCATTATTTCAGTTTGTTTCCTTTGTCCTTGACTTAGTCAATTGCACTTGTGTATGTCAGCATAAATGGTGTGAGTCAAGGATATATCTCAGTCTATAATATACTTTTGGCAATAATAGCTTAAAATGAACACTAGCTGGTATTTCACAGACTGCTTTTGATATCAATGATTGAGTAATTTAATTGGCTCTTAGATAGAAATGAAGTATTATCAAAGTGAATACTCAAGATGTTTAAACTTGAATTGTCATTTGATACGGAATCATAAGTTAGATCATGCTCATAAAGTTAAACTTCAAAGTGTGTGCCCTTGGTCTTTTTCTTCATGTTTTGTTATTATGGAGTGTTTCCTTAAAACATGCTACATGCAAGCAATCTGTAATGCTGTTTAACTGTTCCTTTCATCAGCAAGGTCTTCAGCTGCAATTATCTATATTTTAGTAGCTTCTCATTTAAATAATCAGTGGGATATTCAGTGGAGATGCTCTAGTAGTAAAGGTGTGCTGTCCTTAGAAAGCCCATTCACTGAAGTTTTTTTTTTTTTTAAACGCATCTGGTGCCTTCCTTTTCAATTCTTCCATGCTTTTTAATCCTTCCCTTTTAAAAGTTGTGTGTGCTTTTTAAATCTTTCCTCTGCTATAGATTTTTAATTTGCTGTAACTCTGTAGTTGTCTTTAACTTGTTAAACTTTTAAAATCCTATGTTTAGTTCTTGGTGTTCGCCTATGTTTTACTATATATATATATAGAGAGAGAGAGAGAGAGACGGACAGACAGACAGAGAGAGAGAGTTTTAAAACAAGAGTAAAAATTAATATAAGCTAAAATAGAGTAAGAGGGAAAAAAAGAAAAAGGAAGAAATAAAAGAGAAAGCTAAAGTGCAAAAAGAAAAAAAGAAAAGAAAAAAGGTCTATATTCTGATAAATTACAGTTTTATACTGTGGATACGAAGGGAACTTTCTTTCCCTGAAAATATAAAAATATAAGAAATATTTTCTGCCTCTCTGTTACCTTTTGTTTAGCACATATTCTCCTTGAGGCTGACTGGAAAAAGAAGCTGTGAGGACAAGTTCTAACACCATATTTTCTTACTCATGTTTTAAAAAACGTGTGGGGAAGCAAGCAGAAAATGTAAAGTTCAAAATAATTTACAATGCATGTACACTCTGACAAGGATCTCTTAAATGTTTGCTTCAACTAGATTGGTGTTCATGTGTTGGCTTCTTGATATTTAAGTTATGGATTAATATTTATTTGTTAACGGCTGGTTCATTTATATTATAGCCCCATTTCAGACATATGAAAATGGTCCTCACATCTTTTTATTACAGCTTCCTCATGTTGACAAGGATGGGATTTTAAGTGGATGGGAAAGAGCATGTTTGTCCTGGTCCCCCTTCCAAACTTAGACCTGCATAGGACCTGTATTGGAATGGTGTATGGAAAGCAAGGATTGGAGTTGCTGATCATTAATAAACTTAAAAAGGGAAGCCGTATCTTCTGATACATGTTTTTATGTCAGCCTTTTCAAATCCATGCTTTCCTTTTAAAGTAAATTCCCATGTATATCTAGTGCAAGAAGGCTATACACTTCAGAAAAAGAGTGTAAGTGGGAAAAAAAATCTGAAGTGATGCTACCATTTAGTATAGATCAGGTCTACAGAACGTGTAGGAGGGAAAGGGCCATATTGATAAATTAAAAATAATTGTGGGTCGCAAAAGAATAACTGGGACACCTATCAGCTGTTTGGCAGCTAGCAAAGTGCCAGCAGTTTTGGAACTGGTGGTGGCGGTGAGGCCTGGAGGGACCGGAGGCACTTGGCAGCACGTCTTTGGGGAGGGTGGTGGCAGCGGTGGATGTGTCCTGGCGGCGGTGAACTTACTGAGTTTTTAAGAAATGTTGGTGGGCTGCACAAGTCTGCGTGGTAGGCCACATGTGGTGCAGGCCTGTCATTGATGCATCCGGGTTAGATGGATTTGGCTCCGATTAAATAATTCCTTGCTATTCTTTAAAATGATATTTTGAAGAAAATAAAGAAAGGGTTAATCTCATTTCAACATGCAGTTACAAGACCCAGACTTGTACAAAATGGGTTGGGTTGCTGTTTAATTGCAAGGGACCCAAACTGTTCATATTTAATATCAGAAAGATTGAAGTGAAGCATTTAACCAGGTTCTTGGGGGAAAGCCAAAGGGAGCTGAGGAGCATTTTGTCAGGACAATTCATCCCTAAATGATGAGATAAATGGTTAAGAATATTCAATTGGGATATGTAAAAATTATATAGAAACTCAGTATTTCACAAATTGTGAAATAAGTAAAAAGGCATTAGAAGGAAACGAACATACAAAATACTCTTGAAAGAAGAAACAATGTATAGATATATATGTTGGATGCCAAACATAAAGCATCAAAAAAGATTGGGAAGTTGGAATGTTTGATGCTTGAAAGCAGCATAGAAATTGGAAGGGCCCATTTAAGTAATCAAATCTAACTTCCTAATCAGAACAAGAATCCCAATTAAAGCAACCCTGTCAGATAACTATCCAGACTTTGGTTGAACATATTTAGCAAAGTAGAGCCGCCATATCTTTTGGTGAACTGGGTCTAATGTAAACTCCTGTTACTGATGCACAATTCCCCCCCCCCCCGCAACATTCATTCAAAATCTACCTTCCTTTAATCCAGTACTCTGGAATGGCAGGGCATAGGTCTTGACCTTTTTCTTTGTGACATCCTTTCACATACTTATAGATAGTGACAATAGGATCATTTGGGAAATAGGACAGTCCACTTTTCTCCTTTGTTGCAGGACAGGATTTATTGTACAAAAATAACAATTTCTTTTCAAACAAAATGGGAGAAATTTTCTAAATTTTCTTATCTATCTTTATTTCTCTTTCTAAATCCTATGCGCTATACATCTTCTATGAGTATCCTTATACACTCATAAGATAAGATGAAGTTATGTTTATTGGCGCTTGTTCCTTTTTTGCTTGCCACTAGTGTTAAAATCTCATGTCCAAAACGTTTTTACCTGCCACAGATATAATATCCTTGTTGTGATTATGTTGTTGGAACATAAATTTGCAGAGGTGTCAACCACTGATTGATAGCCCTAACCCTAACCTATTTGGTTGGAAAAAAGTGCGAGACAGCTGAAATAAGCAAACATAATCGATTGGTGCATGAAACTCATTGGCAGGCAAAAACCTTTTAGGTGACAAAGGAACAAGAGATGGTTTATCTTATTCCTACAGCTTCTTTGGATTTATCTACTCTAAATCTTATTTACTATGTATCTTATTGTATGGGCTTCTTAAGTTGCCTCTATCTATGGTTTCCATGAGTTTCTTTCTTTCCTTGTCTCCCCTATTCTCTTTTACATGCAGGCTTGAATTGCCCGTAGTTGTGTTAATGAACAGGGTTTAGCTAGCCCTGTCCTTGGTCTCTCTCCCGCGGTGGAGTGCAAGGAAACCAAGGTTCTTTTCTTCTCAGCCTGAGTGCTACCCTCTCTTTAGCTATCCCAGGTTTGGCTGCCCTCATTGCTGGCTGGTGTTTTCCAGGCTTTTGGGCTGGGTGCCTCTTGCCTCTGGCTTCGGCTGCTGTAGGTGCTTTAGCATCTTTCAGGATCTGGTTGGTAAGGGGAAAAGTTTGTTACCAGTGCTAGGTGGTTGATGGTGCTGCTGGAGAAGTTGGCAAAGCTGCTGGGCTCCACTGGTGGCTGCTCATGTTGCTGAATTAGCTCCTCCTGCTCCTTCCACACCTCCAGTCGCCCAGTGCGGGCTGACTCCAATCCAGCACGCTCATCTAGCCTGTTTTGTCCTGGGCATCTTTTGCTTTGCTCAGCAGTCACCTGTGATTCTTGCCTGCAGTGTTATCCTTTCCTCTTCTTCCCCTCCCACACCCAAGTCTGGAAGGCTTTTCCTTTGGTAGCTGGTGTGTGAGTGTGGTTGCTTTAATGTAGCAGCCTCCAAGTCCCAGAGGGAAAGAAAAACCAAGCGTAAGAAGGCCCTGCTCAGATTGCTGCAGGGCTCTCCTTCTACAGTAGGATGCTGTCATCTCACCTTACTCTCCTCATCAGTCTTTCAGTCTCCCCTTGCTGGAGTTGGTTTCTAATCCCCAAATGACCTCACTGCCCTTTTCTGAACTTGTTTCAAAGGGGGATGCTTGGAAATACAGTGGGGCAAAAAAGTATTTAGTCAGCCACCAATTGTGCAAGTTCTCCCACTTAAAAAGATGAGAAAGGCCTGTAATTTTCATCATAGGTATACCTCAACTATGAGAGACAAAATGGGGAAAAAAATCCAGAAAATCACATTGTCTGATTTTTAAAGAATTTATTTGCAAATCATGGTGGAAAATAAGTATTTGCATGCAACTCAGCATTCTCTCTCCTCCAAACACAACGAGTTGAGTTTAGACCAAAATGTTCTACTTTGGTTTCATCTGACCATATGACATTCTCCCAATCCTCTTCTGGATCATCCAAATGCTCTCTAGCAAACTTCAGACGGGCCCAGACATGTACTGGCTTAAGCAGGGGGACACGTCTGGCACTGCAGGATTTGTGTCCCTGGCAGCGTAGTGTGTTACTGATGGTAGCCTTTGTTACTTTGGTCCCAGCTCTCTGCAGGTCATTCACTAGGTCCCCCCGTGTGGTTCTGGATTTTTGCTTACCGTTCTTGTGATCATTTTGACCCCACGGGGTGAGATCTTGCGTGGAGCCCCAGATCGAGGGAGATTATCAGTGGTCTTATATGTCTTCCATTTTCTAATTATTGCTCCCACAGTTGATTTCTTCACACCAAGGTGCTTGCCTATTGCAGATTCAGTCTTCCCAGCCTGGTGCAGGTCTACAATTTTGTTTCTGGTGTCCTTCGACAGCTCTTTGGTCTTGGCCATAGTGGAGTTTGGAGTGTGACTGTTTGAGGTTGTGGACAGGTGTCTTTTATACTGATAACAAGGTCAGACAAGTGCCATTGCTACAGGTAACGAGTGGAGGACAGAGGAGCCTCTTAAAGAAGTAGTTACAGGTCTGTGAGAGCCAGACATCTTGCTTGTTTGTAGGTGACCAAATACTTATTTTCCACCATGATTTGCAAATAAATTCTTTAAAAATCAGACAATGTGATTTTCTGGATTTTTCCCCCCATTTTGTCTCTCATAGGTGAGGTATACCTATGATGAAAATTACAGGCCTCTCTCATCTTTTTAAGTGGGAGAACTTGCACAATTGGTGGCTGACTAAATACTCTTTTGCCCCACTGTAGATATTTTATACCTTAAATGGAGTAAAATTCTATTCAGAGCAGAATAAAGCAGAACTGTTAATTTCTGTGATTTGTGAACTCTGTTTCTGATGCTGCAGCGTAAAGTATATTTGTATAAAGTATATAAAGTATATTTGCTTTTGCTACAGTCACATTGTGCTGCTGCCTCATATGTGATTTGCCGCCTGTAGGAGTACAACAAAAGCTTGGGCATTTGATTTAGGTTTCCTAACTTTGCATTTGTGTCTGTTAAATAGCATTCTGTTACCTTAGCCTGTTCCTCTAACCTAGCAATTTTTTTGAATTTTATTTCAAAATTTATTTTAGAAGGTATTCTCTATCTCGTCAATTTGCGTCATTTATAAGAAATCTTGCAGATTGTAGAGATGTTATTTCTGGATCCAGAATCCAAAGAAAGGATGGGAAACATCTTACCTGACGTTGAATTGCTATATGCTAAAGAGCACATAAGGCCTAATAGATTTTTTTTCACCAAGTCACCCCGGTTGATAATATAAAGATAAAAAATGATATAACTCTGACCTAAAGGATAGCATGAAATGATATTAATTATCACACGGATTTGATAAAAGACTGTAACAAAAACTCACAGCAATCCTGACAACAATATCAGAAGCCTGGCAGAGAGGCATCTGACTGTCAGATGATACAGAAATGCTAAAGAAGGACAGGAGGATCATAGGAAACCTGAATTAATTATTTAGGTTTTTCTCCACAATGAGAGACGTATAATATCTTATACCTGAAATGGCTTTTACAGATAAAGTGTCCCAAGTGCTGGGTGACATAAAGGTGACAAAAGAAGTAGTTCTAGAATTTATTGGCAAATTACAAATTAACAAGTCACCTGATTTATATGATAATCTCTTGAGAGTTAAAGGAAAGAACTCAAATGTGAAATTGCTGATATGCTAATATGCAAATAATGGTAATACACAAATTATCTCTGTAATCAGCCTCTATAATGGGATTGGAAAGCAGCCACTGGAACAATGATTTTTAAAAAGAGATCTAGAAGTGATCCATATAATTATAGGATAGTTAACTATTAATTAGAGGAAAGCATTATTGAAAGGTAGGATTATTAAACATATAGCAGAATAAGATTTGCGGAAGAAGTACCAACATAGTTGTATAAATGGATGTTGTGCATCTTCAAATGTTTTAGATCATGTTGTGAGAATCAGCCAATGGATAGGAAAAACCTAGCACTCATAAGAAAAAAAAATGTTACAAATAGGTAATTGATCGAGTATGCAGGAATAGAGATTAGGAGCAAACAGAGTTTAAGATTTCTTAAAATAGAGGGAAGATATGTTATTTCATTTGTTCATCAACCTAACATTATGTAAAATGTAATGTAAAAATGAAATGTAAAAGCAGGAAAATGTTAGTAGCTGCCATCAGAAATGCCCTAGATGCACATTTATTTGGTTTCACTAATGCTGTGTACCACTCCCCATCCAGTCTTGCTGCCTCATCATGGGAGGGTGGTTGTTCCTGGGAGGGATAGGCAAAGGATGCCAAGAGTGTTAGCCAAGAATATATAACCCCAGCAAGGTCACCCAAGGCACGAAGATCATCCCAGCTGCTCAGTTAAAGCAAGCAGACGTCTATATTGGACAGCAGCGATTTAGGATGATACTGGAGGTGTTGTTGTTGTTGTTGTTGTTATTATTATTATTATTATTAATCATTTTTAAAAAGAGAACAGACAAGTGAAAAACATTAATTGGAAAAATTGTCAGTTAGTGCTCAGTATATTGTTACAAAGGATTAACCATAAAAAAACCAACAACATTATTTTTAGCAAAAAGGAAAAAAAAAAGGAAGATCGTTTTAGTGACAACAGCAAAGATATAATTTCATACTGGGTGGGAGAAGGTAATGGTAAACTACTCCTGTATTTTACCCAAAAGCCCATATGGATGGAAAATATAAAACATTTGACGATATAGTGCTGGATGATGAGCTCCTCAGATCTGATGGCACTCAACATGCTACTCAGGAAGAGCTGAGGATCTTTTGGAATACTAATGGTGTTTATGACGTGGCTAGTGTTAAGCCTTTAGCATGTCTTGTTGCTGATGTTGCCATGCAGGAAAAGAAAACTGAAGCTGCAAAGACAGAATTACACTGGGAACATGGAATGTAAGAAGCATGAACACGTTCAACACCATGAAAGTTCAACGCTATGAAAAATGAAATGAATCTACTATACATTTACATCTTAGGCATTAGTGAATTGAGATGAACTGGAATTGGACACTTAAAGTTAAAAAATCACAGTATTTACTACGCAGGACCTGAAAAAGAAAGAACAGCATTGCTTTTATAGTTAGGACTATAGCAAGAACAGTATTTGCCTACAGTGCAGTCAGTGACTGAATAATATCAGTTAAATTTCACGGATAACCCTTTAATATCATCCAGGTTTATGCTCCAGCTACTGATGCAGAAGAAGAGGAGATGGATTAATTTTATGATCAGATTCACTTTGAAATTGACAGAATATGCAAGCAAGATGTGTTGCTTATTGTTGGAGACTGATTGTTGCCAAAGTGGAAATGTCAAGGAGGAACCTAGTATGGCTCAGGAAACTGAAATTAAATAGGAGAATAACTTATCAATTTCTCCCACTCCAATATTTCTTAATTGTCATCAGATAACTAAAATGACACCTGTACACAGAAATCAAATTGACTATATTATTGGTAGAAGAAGGTAAAAAAGCTCAGTTATAACAGCCAGGGGCTGAATGTGGAACAGATCACAAATTGGCCATGTGCAAGTTCCAGGTTAAACTGAAATGGAAGAAGAAATTTTCTACATTAATGCCTGGAACATATAGCCACCATTTTCAAGGAGAACATCAGGAATCACTTTGAAGTCCTGAATCTCACTGATAGAGAACCAGAGGAACTTAAACAAGTAATTAAGGATGAATGTGAAAACAGACTGCCAAAGATAAAGAAACAGAAGAAAACAAACTGGATCTCAGAACAAACCACTGAACTTGCCAAGAAAAGAAGAGAAAAGAAATCAAAGCCAAGAATGATAAAAATCTCAGAAAGGAACTTAACAAACGTTTTCAGAGGGCTGTTAAAAGAGATAAGCAAGATTTCAGTAGCACTTGTAAAGACACAGAAGATGGAAACAGACATGGGAAAACAAGGAAAGTCTGCCAAAAGATCTCTGAACTTAGAAGGAGCTTCACATCTCAAACTGGGAGGCTAAAGGACAGTAATGGACAGGTAGTAACTGATTCAAAGAAGATCAAAGAAAAATGGAAGGAGTATCCTGAAATTTTGTACAGTAGAGATCTTAACATCCAAAATATCTTAAAAGATTCCCTACTTAGAAAGGCCTCTAATGTTAGAAGATGATGCTGGATTAGCACTCCGTCATTATAAGTTGGAAGGCTAGAGAAATTGATGGAATATTTATAGAAATATGATAAGCAAAAGAAGAATCAGTACAGGTGCTAACCAATCTATGCTAGCAAATCTGGGGAATGACAGTGGCCACAGATTGGACTTAACAGAGTGTGCAGATTTTCATACAATATCCTTAATTTCCATGTTAGCAAAATAATGCTAACATGGAAATTAAGGATAACTAAAGCTGGATAACTAAGAAAGCCAAAGAATACCAAAAACAAGTCAGTATGTGCTTCATTGATTATAGAAAGGCCATCAATAGTACTGATCATGTAGAATTGTGGAATGTGCTTAGAAAAATGAGAATCTCAGAATGTCTTATTATCCGAATGCAAAAACTGTATATAGGCCAGGAAGCCACAGTATGGACAGAATTTGGTAAAAGAGACCGGCTCTAGGTTGACAAAGGAGTGAGACAAGACTATATATTCTCCCCTAATTTATTCTATGTATATGTGGAATACATATTGTGGAAATCTGGGTTGGAAGAAGATGAGTGTGAATTCAAAATTGGAGGAAAAAACATTGATCACCTTTGCAATGCTGATAACCCTACTCAAATGCAAATGATCTGTAAGTACTAGTAATGAAAGTCAATGTGCACAGTGAAAAAAATGGGACTAAGATTAAATGTAAATAAGACCAAAGTAATGACAACTGGAAAAGCAACCAGCCTTAGAACTGACAATTAAGATATTGAAGTGCTAGAGAAGACACCTGAGAATATCACGGAAAGCCAAGAAAATGAACAAATGCATCATTGAACAAATCTACCCAGAGTTCTCATTCAAGACACAAATGAACAGGCTCAAATTATTTCTTTCAGACACATTATGCAAAGACCTAGGTCTCTGGAAAAGTCTGTAATGCAAAGAAAGGTGGAAAGAAAGAGAGGAAGAGGATGACCAGAGGCAAGGTGGATGGACTCAATTACAGCAGCTATGAGTGCTCTGTTGGAAGACCTGACAAACGAGGTTAGGAGCAAATCCTCCTGGAGAAAATCTAATTGTGTGGCTCCTAAGAGTCAACACTGACTTGATGGAATGTAATCAGTGAAAATGCTACATCATTTAGCAACAGCCTCCATGGCTGTGGGGTGGGTCAGAAAAGTAAAAAAAATCAAGATGGCAGTCATAACAGCTTAGTAAGCAATATTCTTGAACGAAGATTATGCATTCCCCAGAATGTATTGATGATCATGATGAATAATCATTAATCATTAATGAGAGAAGCTATATAATCACTCAGTATACCATAAGATCTGAAAAGAAAAGAAAAAAACATTTTCATAGTTGGGGAAGAAACTATCCATTGAAGTATGAATGAGAAACTGGCTGATTTGGCCCTAGAACTTCAGAAGTTCTAAGTTTAAATAAATAAGCATAAGCTTAAATTTTCAGTGATGGGACTATGATTATAACATAGGCCTAGAGTTGAGATTATGTTTCATGTGTTCTTGAATGCAAAAAAGAAACTTGAGAAGAGTTTGAAATTATTTGGCATATTTACCAAGAAGATGATACATATGATACATAATGAAGAGAAAGGATACAGTTCACACTCACAAACTAGATTTGAATATAATCACTGTAAATTCACTATTTCAAAATAAAGTCAAAAACACAATATATTGAAAAATTGAAGGTTAAGAACAACATGAGAAAAATAAACCCATCAGACCATAGAAGCAACAACAAGCCAGAAGAGGAAGGAGAAAAATGAACCAGTGAATCTTTCATTTAAGATTTCAAATCAGAATAAAATGGAATTGCTCAGAAAAGGGCTGTGTGCTCCTCCCAAGACATAACCCATCACAAACCAGAACTGACACTTTCTTGTTTAGGAGAGTATTAAAGCTAAAATAGTATTTTAAAAATGCACCATCTACTTATATGGAGCCTTACCACATTTTCCATTCTAAATATATATTTAACATTCCAGGAGCTGTATCTCCTGATGTATAGATTTTTGAGGAGTTGGGAAGGAATGAAAAAATGAACAATTTATATTGGCATAATTTACATAGAGTGAAGTCTGAGACACTATGCCAGTTGGCTATGGACCCAGAGATTGTAATTAAATCAGCTGAGCAGAGAAGAGCTATGGGAACTAAGAACAGATAGGATTGTGAAAATGTACCATATAAACAATTATTAGAGAAAGGTTCATGTATATAGAAAGTACAATTAATTTTATCAGTACAATATAGAGGGAGATCAACATAGAGGAAATTTTAATAATGGGATACATAAGACAAAATATATATTTTAAATGCATGCAAAATGCATGAATTCCAGTATTCTGTATTCTCCCCAAATTTAAAAAAGGAGTATCACCCCTTTCCCCTTTACCTACCGCTTTGATTTGGCAGAGTTGGCACGCTCCAGGTTCCATTGATTGAACAAGGCCCTGGAAACACTCATTTGGACCCTGGAAACACTCATTCTCTAGCAGTGCCTACTCTCTGGAATGAGGTTCCCCCCAAAATGCAGACAGCTCCCACCCTACTGGTATATCGAAGAGCACTAAAGACCTGGCACTTTACCCAGGCCTTTGGCAAGGATGACTGATGCCCCTGTCTTCCTTTTGGATGGCTCTGGGTTTGTTTCTTTGCCATCATTGTTCTTTTGTTCTGCGCTGTTTTTGTTGATTTTGTATTGTTTTTTGTTTTTAAATGTTTTTAATAATGGTAAGCCACCCAGAGTTGCTGGGAGTCAGACGGCATATAAATTTAATAAAGTGTTATTTATTATTATTTCAGACTGTCTAAATTCATGGTTCTAAATATGGGGAGAGAGTGAATGTTTTCCCTCTTTTACAATATTAAAACACAGGATCAGCCATTAAAAATAAATGTAGGGAGATTTAGAACTGATAAAACTTTAGTTTCTCGATAACAGATAATGAAACTCTTGATTTTTAACATCAGATGTGATGATTGCCACCTATTCCTTTAAAAGGAAACTGGGCCAATTCCCAGAGAACCAGGATATCAAAGGCTGCTAATCTTGTTGGCTGTTCCAGGAAAGTAATGTGCTTTCTTAAACCTTTTTTACAACAACTGGGTATGCTACATATTCTGGATTTCATTGACACACTACAGCTTTCTCTTTCTCTCTCTGACATATTTAGAAGTTCCAGTCTAAATAATTTTAGTTTTCTTTTCCAGATTAAAAAAAAATAAAGCCAAAGTTGCTATTTGGCAGAGTATCCTTAAATACACCAGAGTACAAATATATAATGTTAGAAAAATGAATGCTTTTACATCATAATTAATCAAATTGGCTGATATGAAACATATTCCTTTTCTATTTCTAGGTACTCCACTTTTGGTTAGAAGGAGTAGTGATCCAGCTGTGGGACAACCAGCTGACTTTGTGGCAGGAGCTTCATATGCTAATCAACATATTGTGAAGACCTCTGTGTCAGTAGGTATCTTGTGCCTCCAGATTCTGACATTGTTCCTAACAGTATTAGAATTCTTAGAAATCCAGGGCTTGTTAAGCAGTTAATATTCTATTAGGCTTTGTTATAATTACCTAAAGACTGATGGGTGACTTTTGGCAAAGATTTTTTCACAAACTTCTGGGGCAATTTTCCCAATTTATTTGAGCCCTGTATGACAAAGCTTCTCTGTCCTGGAGAAGAAGAATGGAAGGGAGGTATTTGTTGTGAATCTACTGTTTTGCTCACTGGATTACAACCTTATTACTCCTGAGTAATAATTCAGATGCAAAATGCTTTAGGCAGAGTTCCAGTAATGTGTTTTCTTAAACCATTTTTACAACAACGGGGTATGCTACATGAAAAACTGCTCCTGAGATTTATGAAAATTCTAAGAAGGCCTGTATGATATAGAGAGCTATAATTGTGTATGTGTATGTGAAAAAGCAGAAATAAGAGATGAGTTCTACAGACATATGCTGAGTAGAACATCTGATATTTCTTCTGATATTTTGTATATACATGTGTGTTGTGCAAGCGCTATTTTTCATCTCAGTAGAACAGAGAACATTCTAGATGCTATGAAAAAAGTAACTGTCACAAAAGTTAAACATCTCCAATGTTTCTGTTCCATAAGATGTTACTGAAATGAGAATAATTTCTCTTCAGAGCAGTTTCACATAGCTATTAACGTAGCAGCTGCATGTGGTGTAGGCAAAGGATCCAGCTGCCACTTCCAGTTGCATGTATGTGCAAAAGGACATCTACATCCTAAACATTTTGTTTATTTGATGTAACTCCTTGTTCCCTATGTTAAGTTTAATTAAATATATGTTTTGTAAATTTAACTCTTTAAGATGAAATACACATAGCACTACAATAGTTTTTTTTAAAAAACTAAAAGTTTTCAGTAAGTTTTGAATAAGATGTCTCAGAGCTAAAGTATATGATGATATTAGAAAGCTGAGAAAGATTAGTTGTGATTTAATTTGAATGCTAAGGTGAATATAGAATTTTTTTTAACGTAATCATAAATGCATAGGTTATCTACAGTCAAAATGATACTTCTTGATTCCTTTAATTTTGCTCATATTTTTTGGTGCTTGATTATATCAGATAGTGAAAACTGGGCGGCAGATTTTAAGTAACTTTAGCAGGACAAAAGCTCTAGGATTAGAGTTAATACTATATATCTACAGGAAAAATGTTTAGCAATCCCAAAGTTATTGAAACAAAGTTATGCTGGCTTTTCAAAACATCTAAAGAAAAATTTGGAACAGATATGTACTGAAAGCTTTGGCTTCAGTCATTTTGGAAATTGAAATTATTATGGGAAGGTCAAACCCAAGATTTTGGAACTTCATAGTTTTATCAAGACAAGAAATAGTTGGGTTTCTCTTTATTTAAATATTGTCAAAGAAGACATATTCTTTTATTCTTAGACATATTAGAGCGCAGGAGAATTAATTTATATTTAGAGAAGCAAAAAGTTTGTTGGCTAGAAATTATGTTAAATTAATATGGAAAGCAGCTTTGGAATTATGGTATTGTATCATAAAAGAAATAGAAAAAAATGTACTCATTTAATTAAGAAACTGTATTTAGATATCCCTGCATGTTAAAATCTTAAATAAACTCTAAAACATGGGACAATAATGCCAGACTATAGTCAGCAGCACCATATTAATCAGTAGCCTGGCATCAGGTTTGTCCTAAAGTAGCACCGGAAACTTAAAGTGCTTGGTGCTGATTGTAATTTAATAGGGAAGGAATTCCAACCATAATTTTTGGAATACCTGCTGAATTACCATGTAATGAATCCGCTATCCTCAAAAAGGTTTTCCTGCTAGATTTTAGCTGACAGATGCACTATTAGATATCTGGGCACTAAGTCATATAGGGCTTTGTACAGTATTAAATGCATCTTGAATTTCACCAGGTAGCAGGCAGTGCCGTGCCTTCAGAATCAGTGCTGCATGTTTATGAGTGGCCATCCTGTTGAACAATCTAACTCTGGCATTTTGCACTAGCTGCAGCTTCTTGGCCAAATTCAAGGGCAGTTCTGGGTACAACTTGTTGCAATATCCAGTCTTGAGACTACAGCTACATGGATCACAGTGGCCATGTTACCCTATCCTTAGTTGGCAAACCATCAGAGAAGGTAGAAAGCACTTTGTTCCATAAAAGTCAGTTGTGCCTCCATTCATAGTGTAGAGAGTAAGGAAGATGACCTTGACAGATCCATTACCAAAGTGACAAAGGGAGAAACATGGCTTAAGCCCGAAATAAGAAGAAGGCATGTGCAAAAGACTCAAGCAGACACCTCCCTAATTCACATGAATGTGGGGGTGGGGGTGTAAAGCACAGCTGGACTTGCAAGATTCTGCTACTACAGCCAGTATTAATGAACATAGTTTTAGCCTACATGTGGAGTTGATTTCTTCATTTGGTCCACATAGTGGGACTGACACATAGTGATAGAACTGTAACTACTGTCAACGCTTGTCTTATCTGAATTATGATTCAGTACCAATCTAAAGCAAGTAATCTCAAAATTTCTGGACAAGGAAACTGATTGTCTATAGTGCACATGCCTTGTCTGGATTAAGCCTCCATTTATTTATTCTTAGTAAGTTTAAAGCAAATCAGCAAAATCATACTTCCCTGTTTTTCTTCCTTTAAAGACTGTCCATCAGGGTGAATCATACTGATTCAGTTCCTTAATCAAACACGAATTTAGACTGGGTAACCTGTTTCTTCCAAGAGTATCTGCAGCTCTGCAGTCACTACACTATTCCCCTAAAAACAAAGGATCCAAAGCAGGTTTACGGAGAATCAGAGTATCCTGAAGATGCATTTGCAACACTAATTCATCTAGTTAATCCCTTCTGGCCAAAAAAGACAAGGATCAGAGGAGCATGTGGTAGGAGGCACAAATCTTTCCACAGCTTCACAAGTGAAATGGATTGCATTAAAGCAGATAATACAGGATAGCATATGCCCGTGTGACTTCCATCAGCTGTGACATCAAGATCAGCATGAAGATAAGTGAACTTTATCCCTATTCTGTAGTGCCTTGCAAATACATCCTAGCATGTACATGTGGACTCTTAACAGTCCAAATGTAAACAATCTCCGAAATGCATGAAATAGCTCTATTGCACAGCTTCCCAAAGATGCAGTAGTGACTGTGAAGAAAGCCTTCTTTCCTGGTTTTATTGCCACATAATAGGTAAGATGATGTATTCTAACTCACATTCAGTCATCTCAATAAGATTTCTACCACTTGCATACTAGCTCTCTCCCAAGCTAGTTCATTGCCTGTAGGTTCTCTGAGAACCAGGAGGACCTCTGGGCTCTATAGTGTCACTTATAGGTCAAGAAGGTGCTTGGACAATTGTATCAACAGCCTGAATTAACTACAGGTTTGACAGAACCACCATCTCTGTCACCAGGAAAATTTCCCAGAGTGGACTATTTTAGTAGATTCTTCATCTCCAAAGGCAGATGAAATGATCATCAGTTCAACCCTCATCGGAAATTCAACAGACAGTGACAACATGGTAATTACAAATTATAAATCCCTCCACTTTCAATCTGCCTTTTTCATATCTTGGCATAAAGTCTAGATCAAGAGTATCTTTTGTGTTGGTCCAGCAACTTATTGAGATAGCTCCAGTGTTGTAATGGAAGCCATGAAGTCTTCAGCTATCACGTGGCTGTTGAAGTACCTAAGGACAACTTTCTTTTTAGTCTCCAACCTCATCAGAGACTACCCTGGCCAGGCATGTGGTATTCAAATGGATGGTACAAAATAACATCAGATTTTGTCCTTTTGCCCAACATTGTGTGCAAACCCACAGATCCTGCTTGGGAGCAAAAGAGTCTTCCCATGAGAACAGTGTAACTCTGAATTAAAGTATAAATGATAAATATTTACTTAAACAAATCTGGCATTTATCAGTAGCACTTCCAGACTACTGGGTAGGCTGATAGCACAACGTAGATTCATATATATAGAAAGAGTATGGGCTAATTAGTAAGATCTTCTCCAGCTGATTTCCTATTTGTCTTTGTAAATCAGCCAGTGAATTTTCCTCCCTGGTATCACCTGGATTATTACTGAGGATAGTATTTAAAGCAGATATATACAACCAATTTCAGGGAGATGGTTGAATAAAATAACCCTCTTCCTTGTAATTCCTCTGATCCAATTTGTTAGTTCTGATATTTACTTGGAAGAAAACTTCCCTACTCCTCCTAACAATGTAATCTTTCAGCTATTCTAAGGATTTCCAAATGGTCTGGCTTTCCCTGATTCCAGTCAGGAACACTGTCCCAAGCTCTCACTTTGTCTTCCCACAGCTTGGAATAAAACCAGAGAGAATGTGGGCACAACAAACAATCCAGCATCTGAAAATATCTCTGCAAAGTTCTGCCACTCTTAAGTAAAGAAGTAAATGTTGAATGTTGCAGAAATGTTGCATGATACCTGCTACATCTCATGTTATTTAGAAATAGATTGGATTGATATTCTTCCTGGTTCTGCCTTGGTGTTTAACTCACACCAAGCTTCACACTTATGCTCAAATGCAAGCTTAAGTGGTGACTTGAAGGAGAGAGTACAGCAGCCAGACAAACATGGCTTCCAATAATGACATCTCCATATTGTAATAATAATTAATTTTCTGTGCTGCTTTGATGCATGGGGATGTCAAGTAATGGTTTTTATGAAGTGGGGGGTGTCAGATAACAAGTGAATACTGTAACCAAATAGTCAGAATTAACTTATTTATCACTGCAAATGTATGGTCTTAGAGATGTTCATATTCTCTAATCAAAACAGTAGCCAATAAAGTTGGAAGAAAAGTGGCAGAGAGGAACAAATTAACTGGGGTAACAACTTTTTCTTCTTCTTCTTCTTCCTCTTCTTCCCCCTCCCCCCCTCCTCCTCCTCCAAACTTGTATGCTGCCTGACTCTCAATGACTCTGGGTGGCTCACAACAATCAAAGAAATTACAATAGAATCAGCTAAAAATAAAGATAAAAGATAGCAAGCATGATGAAGCAAGGGGTCTCACTCTCCCTTGCTGAAGATCTGGGTGAAGAGTATAGAATATATATATGAGTAGAAACATCAATTAGAAAATAAGAATTGTTGGGAAACAGGATTATTTTAAACAGTATTGGAGTTTGCAATATGTAAGTGTAATGCTAGATAAAAACATTTAAATAGTAACCAACGGGAAGAAGCACAAAAGGCGACATAATAATATGGTTATATCAGTAATCGTTTTTATGAAATAACATCTTGAGTAATACTTTTTGATAAAAATTATATTGAAGGAAAAATTCTGTGAGGGAAGTTGTTTTGCTCTATGCAAGTTAAAACCGTCTGGAAATTTGTAAGAGTTGGTGATGTGGCAAAATTTCACTTTAGATCTCCAAGTTGTTGGGATATTGTGGCACCTATGAACACTGTCCTGGATTATTAACTCCATTTCTATTCCTGTAATTTATTGTTTGTAATTCCTTTATATTAAAGGTGATATATCTTTTCCTAAAGCCACTTTTGGCAGTTGATCTTTTAAAAAGAGATATCGTGATAAATATATTTTTCTCTGCTGATATAATGTGTATAATTAATATGCATCAGTCATATTATGGCTTTTTGCTACTAAAAAAGGATATGTTTATTTGTTTATTGGCTAACATATCTCATTTTGTGTTGTATTCATATATATTTCATCCTGTTGACAAATTCATATATAAAAATAATAAAAACAACCCAGAATACTTTGAGATAGCAAATTCACGCCAACCAGGAAAGCTTTCTCAGCAAGACTTTATCTGAAAATGTTAGTACTTGGAGAGATTTGTGGAAGACTTATCTTAAGAACCTTTGGCTCATGACCCCATTCCAACCAGTGAGCCATGCCACCAAGGTCCAGCTGCCCCTTTCTGAGTAAACAAAGAAGCATGGAGCAGTGGGATTTTCAAGAGGTTGGAGGAGGCTGTTTGCTGATGTTACAGGTAGTCCTCCTTTAGTAACCATAATTGGGACTGGCAACTTAGTCACTAAGTGATGCAGTCACTGAGTGGAAAATCACGTGACCATGCTTATGATTTTACTTCAGTTTTTCTTTTTCCCCACTCCCCTGCCCTTTGGAATGCTCACCCTGCCCTTTGGAATGTTTGTATTTACATTCACTGGAGAGGAAAGGATTATAAGTGAGTAAGCAGGCACAGAATGAGGAATACACATTGAAAAGAATGCGCTGGCATCAGCTGTTTGCCTAGTGCACTTGCAGCTCTAAGCCCCGAGTTGTTTAGGAGGCAAACAAAACTCAAAGGTGTAAAACTGATTAAAGTCATGTCAATTACAGGCAGAAGCTGCCAGATGACTAATTAAAGTCACAGAGCTGAGCTTGTTAGCACCTTTTGGGGAAGTACCATGCTGTGGGGAAAAGCAGCTCCAGAAGAGATCACTTGTTCAGGCAATCTCTCTGCTCTGTGAGGAGGGGGGAAGAAAAAAAATGGGTCAGGCACAGGACAACGCATATTAACTGACTGTAATGGCAAACATGTGACTGAGAGAGAGATGCTGTGAAGGTCATAAATGTGGGCATTGGTTGCAGAGTTACTTTTTCAGCACCCTCATAACTGCAAATGGTCACTGCCTGAGGAAGTCGCTAAGTGAGGTCTACCTGTACAGTGGGGCAAAAAAGTATTTAGTCAGCCACCAATTGTGCAAGTTCTCCCACTTAAAAAGTTGAGAGAGGCCTGTAATTTTCATCATAGGTATACCTCAACTATGAGAGACAAAATGGGGGAAAAAATCCAGAAAAGCACATTGTTTGATTTTTAAAGAATTTATTTGCAAATCATGGTGGAAAATAAGTATTTGGTCAATATCAAAAGTTCATCTCAATACTTTGTTATATATCCTTTGTTGTCAGTGACAGAGGTCAAACGTTTTCTGTAAGTCTTCACAAGGTTTTCACACACTGTTGCTGGTATTTTGGCCCATTCCTCCATGCAGATCTCCTCTAGAGCAGTGATGTTTTGGGGCTGTCGCTGGGCAACACGGACTTTCAACTCCCTCCAAAGGTTTTCCATGGGGTTGAGATCTGGAGACTGGCTAGGCCACTCCAGGACCTTGAAATGCTTCTTACAAAGCCACTCCTTCGTTGCCCGGGCGGTGTGTTTGGGATCATTGTCATGCTGAAAGACCCAGCCACGTTTCATCTTCAATGCCCTTGCTGATGGAAGGAGGTGTTCACTCAAAATCTCACGATACATGGCCCCATTCATTCTTTCCTTTACACGGATCAGTCGTCCTGGTCCCGTTGCAGAAAAACAGCCCCAAAGCATGATGTTTCCCCCCCCCCCATGCTTCACAGTAGGTATGGTGTTCTTTGCATGCAACTCAGCATTCTCTCTCCTCCAAACACAACGAGTTGAGTTTAGACCAAAACGTTCTACTTTGGTTTCATCTGACCATATGACATTCTCCCAATCCTCTTCTGGATCATCCAAATGGTCTCTAGCAAACTTCAGACGGGCCCAGACATGTACTGGCTTAAGCAGGGGGACATGTCTGGCACTGCAGGATTTGAGTCCCTGGCGGCGTAGTGTGTTACTGATGGTAGCCTTTGTTACTTTGGTCCCAGCTCTCTGCAGGTCATTCACTAGGTCCCCCCATGTGGTTCTGGATTTTTGCTCACCATTCTTGTGATCATTTTGACCCCACAGGGTGAGATCTTGCATGGAGCCCCAGATCAAGGGAGATTATCAGTGGTCTTGTATGTCTTCCATTTTCTAATTATTGCTCCCACAGTTGATTTCTTCACACCAAGGTGCTTGCCTATTGCAGATTCAGTCTTCCCAGCCTGGTGCAGGTCTACAATTTTGTTTCTGGTGTCCTTCGACAGCTCTTTGGTCTTGGCCATAGTGGAGCTTGGAGTGTGACTGTTTGAAGTTGTGGACAGGTGTCTTTTATACTGATAACAAGGTCAAACAGGTGCCATTACTACAGGTAACGAGTGGAGGACAGAGGAGCCTCCTAAAGAAGTAGTTACAGGTCTGTGAGAGCCAGACATCTTGCTTGTTTGTAGGTGACCAAATACTTATTTTCCACCATGATTTGCAAATAAATTCTTTAAAAATCAGACAATGTGATTTCCTGGATTTTCCCCCCCATTTTGTCTCTCATAGTACAGGTATACCTATGAGGGAAGTTAGAGGCCTCTCTCATCTTTTTAAGTGGGAGAACTTGCACAATTGGTGGCTGACTAAATACTTTTTTGCCCCACTGTATATGATTTCTTGGAGGTGTCCTGAGAGGCAGTCTAACACTGCAGGCATTTCATAGTTCAATATCCTGCTCAAAGAAACAGAAATACACACAGCTTTAAGTGAAATAAAAATTAGAATACTTCTTTCCTGAACAATTGTCAGGGAGTAATTTTAGCCTTTCTTAATCACTTTTTAGAATTTCATGCTGTTATGTTATAGATCAGTGAACTATAATAGGCAAAAAAAAAATGCACAAATCTTTTGCTTTAGCAGAATTGTCAGTAGGGACTTACTGGCTTACTATTGTACTTTTTACTTGTTTATCTCTAACATATACAATTACAAGTAATTAATTGGAAGTTCAAATTGCACATGATCAAAATTTGTCATGCAAACTGTGCAAGTGCATCAAATAGGCTAAGTGAAAATAAACAATTTACACTCAATGCTAACCAAAATTATGTTGTAACATGTGCTCAAGCATGAAACATTTTCAATCTGGTCTTCTAAATTCAGCAAGATTAATAAACTTCAGGTCTAGTGTTCCTTTGAGATACGAACATAAATATTGCTTCGATTAACTTGAACTTGACTGTGGAGTAATTTAACATACATTCCTAAAAAGTGCAGTTAGAAGTTATGTTAAAATTTTGTTGGATATGTAGAAAACCTAGCATTCTAGGAATGGAATGTTCTAGAGAATTCCAAAATATTTTGTTCTAGTTCTTAATAACATTTGGACAACCATAGGACCAGCTCCAGAACAGTCAGATTGGTGCAGGAAGTAGAATATTCTGTTCCTGAAAACAGGTTTTGCACATCACTCTTAAGGATCACAATATGGAGAGTTGCTCCTTCATCACCTTTTAGGGGAATGCAAGAAGGGGAAGTTATATATAGCCAAGGACTGGGTAAAGATCTTGACTTTTCTCTTACATAGAATAAGTTAACCCTTTAATCAATGGAGGATAACTTACATTTGCAATAAAAGCACTGTTGAATCCAGCACAGAATAATATTATTGCATTGTTGAAATAATAATCACAAAATGACTTGTGGGGGGCAGGAATAGATGAGGAGCAGTAATTTGCCAGAAGGAAGCAAGAACCTAAACCCCAAGATATTCTCTCTCTCAATTTATTTTAGTAGCTTTGGGGGGAAAGTAACCGCATTTCAAAGCTCTGAGATATAGTTACCTGCCACTTTATTTTCTAAAAATGTGTATGGCACCTACATGGATCCCTGATACCAGTTTTCATACACACATGTATACATAGCCATCATGCTATTCCCTGTTGGGGTAAAGCATAGAAATGGAGAAAAAATAGTAAGTCAAATAAATTAATGATGTGAGATAAGAAAAAGAGACACAGTTAAATCTAGTATGTCACTATCCTTGCCAGCTGGGGTCATAGATACTGAAATCGGCTGCCAATTATGCTTTGGTTAATCATGACTTTCACATAATGCTTTTTAATAGAGAAAATATAATCTAAATTACTAGACTTAGTTGTACCCATCCCACATGCAGCATTCCCTGCTAAGGGTATAAGGATATACTGGCCATATTTGACACATTTTGGCAAGTATGCCATAAGCTCAGCCAAAGTCCAATTTTACCCTGGGTCTGCTCATGTTATTCTATGCAAGGTAGGATATCTGATCTAAGAATTGACTTGCAAACAAATAAGCTGTTGTCTGCTTCCCACCAACTTGAGGTACATGCAGGTCAGGTAGGGAGTCTGACTGATGCAAACTCTAACATATATTACATCTTAAGGTAATATACCTGTCATGTGGTATGTTACTCTTGAACCTCTGCTAAAATATATAATAGTGAATTGGAGTATGCTCTAGTAACTCTGTCTACTTTGGATTTATAGTTAAAAGAATGTTCATATTCATTTCTTTTTATACATTTTGGACATAAAAAATTAACTCGAAAGGTTAATCCGGTGCCTTGTATATTTTAAGTTCCTTTATAAAAAAGGAAAAGAGAAAGGGTGAGCTCTAATTGTTCCTATAGTACTCATTATAATTTTAAATTATAGGCTATTATGTTTCAGTATTTTAACAATATAACATCTATCATGCTTTAGCCAAATTAATAGTATTACATTTTTTTTACATATGACAAATGAAATAGTGTTGCATTTCAAAAGTTTGTATTTGAGATAAAGCAACACCATTCATTTTAAAAAAAACCTAAAACTATAATGGGCATATTTTATAAAAAGAAGAGGAAAGGAATTGTCTTTGAAATAGGAGTATTTAAATTTTATGCTATTAAATTACACATGTGAATGGAGTGGTTCTTGACCCAGTGAGTTATTAGTTACAGAATATGTGTCTCCAGCTGTTCAATTAGGCAGTGGTTAAGAGTCTGAAATGTTACCTGAGCCTGTTTTTTCAAAACAATGGAATCGCTGTGACTCCCATTTTTCTTGGTACTCTTATTCTTAGTCTAGTCAGATTAGAAAGTATTGTAGGCTTGCCCAAATATTCCTGGTAGAATTTAAGTTTCTGTGGTAGATACATATTATCAAAGATGTCTGTCTGTCTGTCTGTCTGTCTGTCTGTCTGTCTGTCTGTCTGTCTGTCTGTCTGTCTACCTACCTACCTACCTACCTACCTACCTACCTACAGTATCTATCTATCTGTGGCTGAAATAAATTTCTGTGCTTAATTTAGGCATTCAAAAAGTTGTCAGTGTAGAGGGACCTGGGATGTGCAGTCTGATTCTATGCCTCCACTATTTGGGCTCCCTATCTCATGGAGCATTGTCATCATTATTGTATGGTAGATTCTAATGTAGATGTTTTAAACACTTTGGAGACCTGATGAGGCCCAGTGTTAGCAGATCATGCAATTGCGGCTGTCACCTGTTATAACAATATTCCTTGACATCAGTGCATATGCCCATGTGGGGATGGCTCTGTGGAGTCCCTGAGCCATATGCTCTTCTGCTGCTCTCCTTACAGGGAATCTTGGGTGACATTCATCTGGCCCATTCTGAAGACATACCCTGACAGAGAGGACAAAGCTTCTTTGTAGCTTCTTCTGCCTGGCCAGGGTTCTGTTGTATCTTCCTAGGTTGCTCGATTTTGTACTTCTATTTGTCCTATTCATCATACTTGTGACTAAAGAATTGTATTAATTTTGAAGATCACTACGATTATTTTTCTTATATTTTATGTTATTTTATTCTATTTTATGCTCACCTTTTATTATATCTATAGATTTTAGTTGTGTGTGTGTCTGAATATATTTGATATACATATTTGAAGCATATTGTGTTTTCTCACTGTAAGACTATAGTAAAAATTAATCTAATCCTACTTTAAATGCTCCTTTGGAACACTGGAAATTATGTTGTGAAGAACAGAGATGTTGAGATATGTGGAAGAATGTTCTGTAATTTAGGAGGTAGAATGCTTATTTCCTCAACCAGTCATTTGTGTTCTAACAGACTCTTGATTTAGGTAGTACATTTAAAAATTATGCTGATAATAATAAAAGCCCAGTTGCTACTGTATGCATTTAAACTATGGGATTGTATGCATGAAATACTTCTAATCAGCATGAGAGCTTGTCCAGAGAGTGCTTTTGATGTTTGATTAAATGATCATAGGGACATCTGGAGGGAGTTAGATTTGGAGTTGTTGCTGTAATGCACTGCAGAAGCCAAAACCCTCTTGCAGTTTTCATTTGCTGGATAGGGTGGGGAGAAGATGCATGGTTTTTTCAATTCCTTTTAAGAACAGCTTTCCCCCTCAGCATAATACACAACTAAATAATCGTACATCATGTTAACTTATTTTTCCTATATCTTCTATCTGGCCAACAACAATGTACATTTTGTTATTTTTAGATGGCAAAGTTGTAGTAAATATGAACATGTAATGTAAAATGTTCAGCTTAAGTGAAAAGGTGAGATTTAATGGGATGCATTTTATGACTTCAACATTACTGATTTCATTGGCTTGGGGAATTGGGGTAAAGTCAAAGCAGGAAGAGATCAAAGTATAATGGCTGGTGTGGGTCTTCCGGGCTGTGTGGCCGTGTTCTGGAAGTTTTGTTTCCTAACGTTTCACCAGCACCTGTGACCAGCATCTTCAGAGTGCAGGAGCACAGACAGGAGCAGAGTGCCCGGGCACAGAGAGAACTGCTCCTGTCTGTGCTCCTGCACTCTGAAGATGCTGGTCACAGGTGCTGGCGAAACGTTAGGAAACAAAACTTCCGGAACACGGCCACACAGCCCGGAAGACCCACACCAGCCATCGTATGCCGGCCGTGAAAGCCTTCGACAATACATAGATCAAAGTATAGTTTAATAGTTTCTGTCCTTTCCATAACCTGATTTTAATTCTATAATCTGTACAGTACTTGTTTGATTGCCTGTTTTCCTGTTTTATTTGTGCTTTTAACTGTCAGCTTAGTAGAAAATGGGAAAGTAAAAAATATTGGTTTGGGGGGCACATTGTGCATAGCTGATTTTTAGGGCAGTGCAGTAACTTGTAATTTCTCCTATAGGGAAAATTAATCTCGGGGGGGGGGAATACACCCTATAATGTGTGAAGGACAGTGCTTTTTAATCTTCTTTCAATTTTAAGCAACTCATATCATTACAGTTCCATAGCCTAACCCTGAGTAAATGTGTAGAGCTTCTGTGATTAAAATCACTGGTGTAGTCAAGGCAATAACTCCTCAGACATGTTGACTGACAGAAGTCCTAATTGGTTGCTTTTTGTGACCTAAGCTTAAACAATTGGTTTTATAGCTTGCATCAGAAAGGATAGAGTCAGGAAGGCTAAGGCTCAGGATGAGCCAAAAAGAACAGAAAAACATTCCTTGGGTATGTGTGGAATAAGAGGAAAGTCAAGGAAACAGTTGGCCCACTGATTGGAGAAGATGGCAAGATGTTGATGGGCCACAGGGAGAAGGCTGAATTGTATAATTCCTACCCTGACCTGTCAGTGCTGCAGATCAAAATAGTCAAGGAATTGGTGAGAGAACACTTAGCTGCTTTGAATAAATTCGGGTTTCCTGGACTGGATAGATTATACCCCAGAGTGCTATAGAACGGGTGGATGTTATCTCAGAGCCACTGACTGAATTTTTTGAGTAACCCTGGAGCACAAGGGAAATGCCAAAAGTCTGGAGAAGAGCCATTGTTGTTCCAATATTTAAGTGGACCCAGGTAACTACAGATCAATATCTAGGAAAATCCTAGAAAATATAATCAAGCAGTGGGTTTACGCAGAAATAAACAAGGTGATTACCAGAAACCAGCATGGCTTTGTTAAAAACAGGTTGTGCCAGACAAATCTTACTCCTTTCTTTGACAATGTGACTAGAGTAGTGGACCAAGAGAATGTTGTGGAATGAGTGTACTGTCAGCCATTTGAGATTGACTAGACTGGGAAACAGACTATTATAACAGAATCTTACAAGTCTGACTTTGTTTTCCCTTCTTTCCCTCTTATAGCCCAGGAGTCAGGGAGGAGTCATTCTGAATCTCTTCTTAATACTTTCCCTATTTCCCAAAATCAGTGAACATGTTGTAACAGTCTCTGAATACTTTCTCCAAGGTCACCTCTGTGGCTCCCTACATGTACTTAGACTTCAGTAAGGCATTTGATAAAGTAGACCATAACCTCCTTGATAAACTGGAACAATATGGTATGGATGGTCAAGATGAATTTGCAATTGAGTGAACAGTTGTAGCCAGTGCATGGTCCTTAATGGGTCTATGTCCACATACAGTAAAGGAAGGAATGCAGTGGGATACCCCAAGTTTCTGTCCTGGGTTCAGGACTCTTCAACATCTTCATAAATTACTTATATGAGGTAATAGAAGAGATCCTCATGTAATTTGTGGATGATACAAAATGGGGTGGGGGTGGGGGTTGCTAACACCCCAGAAGGAAGGCTCAAGGTTCAAAAGGATCTTGTGAGACCTGAGCATTGGCCCTATCCAATAAAAGGTTGTTCAATGATGAGAAATGTAAAGTTCTGCATTTAGGCAGGATAAAACAGATGCACAGCTACAAGATAAGCAGTACCTGGCTCAGCAGCAGAACTTGTGAGAAGGATCTGGATGTCCTGGGAGACTACAGATTAAACATGAGGCAGCAATGTGCTGCAGCTGCCAAAACAGCCAATGCAGTTTTGGACTGCATAAACAGAGGTATAGTGTCAAAATCATAGGAAGTGATAGTATTGCTGTATGCTGCACTGCATCTGGAGCACTATCTCCAGTTCTGGTTTCCAAAATCCTAAAAAGACCATTTAAAAGTAGTTGATATGCTTAGCCTAAAGAAGAGAAGGCTAAGGGGCAATATAATAGCAGTCTTCCAAGACATGAAGGGATGTCACAGGACAGAGGTTATGGATTTACTCTACAGCACTCAACAGTAAGACAAGAACCAATGGGTAAGAACTTTATAGAGGGAGATCCAAACATGAAATAAGGAGGACTGTGAAAACTGTTAAACAGTGGAACAGGTTGCTTCCTGAAATTGTGGGTGCTCCATCACTGGAGGTTTTCAAGAATAGATTGGACAGCCATTTGTCTGAGATGGTCTGAGGATTCCTGCACTGGGCAGGGGGTTGGACTAGAAGACTCCAAGGCCCCTTCCAACCCTATGATTCTATATCAAAGTTGTTAGAGGAATCTCCAATCTGTTGTAGCTGGTGAGTAGCAAATTTGGAATTTTGAGAGCACATCTTGAGCACTCTCCCTAAATCATTGCAAGGGTAGAAGGCTTGCCTAATTGTAAACTTGTAGGTGTTGTCATTCACAAGTTGTCGACTTCCCAGGAGACTGATGAAAATAGTAACATGCCTGAGAATCTAAGTCAGAAGTTGGATATGGAATGGCAAGGCAGATGTTAGAATTGAAATTATTGAAGAGCAGAGGCACTCTTTAAAATCAGCAAGGATTTTTTTTTTTTACTCCAATACTCATTTCAGAGGACACAATTTAAGACTTTGTAATAAATGACTAGGAAACTGAGTACAAAGATAAGTAGAATTTAAGTTCTGATTGTGTATTTACTGTGATTAAGTGGAAGTAGATATCCATTTCAAAGAAGGCAAAAATAGTGACACTAAGACAGTCGTGTAGACTAAATAGTCATCCTTCCCACTGTGAAAAACATAACATACACACAAACTGAAAAGCCAATCTCATACATATATTTTCTAAAAAGAAGGAAGCCACACACATGTACACAATGGACTTCTTGCTAATTTCATCTCCCCTAACCCACCAGAAAGCTCCTCATTGCCATTCTAAGTTTCCAGGTTATTCCATCTCTGGATTTTCTATTTTGAAGGGGCGGGGGGAACATCTCAACATACAATAAACTTTATCTTCTTAAAAACCAGCATGATGTCTGAGGACTGGCCCTTTTGTTTTCAGTATAAAAGCCTCCTATTTCTTTTTTTTTTTTTTTTACTAAAAATAAAAATAAAATAATGGAAAGACAGAGAACTTGTCAGATACCAAAGGAGGTGCCTACTGCTATATTGGTGCCCACAACAGCCCATTGGAGACAGTAATATAACATGATGCGATGCTAATTTAAAATCATGGTTAAAAAGGGAATCCATGGATTTGCCATATCTTCTTATACGAGGATGTGGAAGATGATACTGTAAGTAGAATGGTCAAACATGGCAGGAAAGCTTCTCTATTAATTTTGGAGATTCTTGTTCCTGCAAAATATCCCAGAGTGCTAGGAGGAAACTCAACAGCTTGTGCAGTAGCTGTCTAAGCTTGTTCCCTTTCAGTCTCTTTCTGCTGTTCCTAGCTAGCTTAAGGTCACAACTCTATGTTTACTTTGGATCAGTAAGGTTGGTGATCTCCCCGGAAAGTTGGAGGAATGAAGCTAGGGAATAATGTGCAAATGAATCACATTTGGAAGATTCTACTGAATAAACCAACATTAGCAGAAATATACAGCTGCTTTTTCTCTTTTCTCTTTTTCCTTTTTTGAAACGCTTTCCTCCATTTATGTATGGATGTGCTTATTTTAGAGGGTGCTTCATAAGACATCACATCTGAACTAAGACTCAAATGCTTTCCAAAGTGAAGCAGATTGAGGCTGGCACCTTTTTCTGTTTTAATTTTAAATAGTTGTCAGATGCTGAAAGTGCTTTGAAGTAGAGAGATAAACAAAGAGCTAAAACTAAATTAAAAGGAGAACAAACAGCATTTTATGTTGGTGCTTTTGAAATAATCTGAATAGATATAGTAGTCCTCTGCCAGAGTAGTAAGTCTGCAAATATTATCTGATCAATCTAAATTGAGTTACTGTATATGCAGTAAGCAGAAACAGGTGGAAATTCGTTTATCTGTGCCAGAGTTTTTCTGTTTGCTTGGAACATTGGAACATAAACTAGTTTTTTTTTTTTAACCTGATTAGTTTTTGTTTTCATTTCCCTGATTTCAGTAGGTGGTGGCAAACCATGTCGAAAGTTATCTAAGCTTTAAAGTAGATGTAAAAGTGTCTGTACTAGCTATTGCATGAAATTGAAGCAAGTATGAATTAAAGGGCATTATAAAACAAATAGAAATGTGAGCAATTATCTTTAATTCTGCTAAGTGCTACAATTATTAGCTGCCTGAATATGCCACTGTTTTCACAATCACAACCTAAGCCTAACAGAGGCTTAAAATACTTCTGTCAGCTAGAGCCAGAATGAAGCTTTACTAAGGGAGATGGTACAGTTGTCTGTCATAGTAGTGACATTTTCGAGAACTTGTCTGCAGAGATTGTAACATCTGTTCATAATATATAATCAGGAATACTCATTTTCTGAGCAATCCAAACTCTTCACTGATGAAATCAGTGTGGGGATTTGAATAATTTGAAAATATCTTCTTTCTGTAAAGTTATAGGAAACTTTAAGTAGGCTTATTAATAGATACCTTTTTTAATACTGGGCTTGGATTGGATTAGATGCTAGTTTTCTATTCATATCAGAATTATGGTAATAGACCACCATGTAATTAAACCAAACGTTGTATTAAATCAATAATTTGCAATCTTATTCTCATTGCATTTACAAATATTAATGGCAAAGAAGTTTGCTGTTTAGGGAAATTTATAATACCACCTTCTTCTTCTTCTTCTTCTTCTTCTTCTTCTTCTTCTTCTTCTTCTTCTTCTTCTTCTTCTTCTTCTTCTTCTTCTTCATCATCATCATCATCATCATCATCATCATCATCAAAAGTTCTTTTCCCTAAAGAGAGGTTTCTTAAATCTCTCAGTAATTTCAAATTTATGCATACATTGGATATAAAACTATAAAAGGCTATTTATTTATATAGATTTAAAGAATACTTGACTCCCAACTTCATAATGCTTCACATTATAAAAAAGCCAGAACCATAAAAGAACAAAAAATGTGTGTCCAGAAAGAGAAAACCCCCCAAAATACCACAAAATCTTACAGGAGCTCGCCACCACGCACTACCCCAAGGAAAATAGCCAGCTTTTCAGTACCTTTTCAAACATCATTGGAGTAAGAGCCATATAGATCTCTAATGTATTAACCGTTGTTTCCAACATATTAATGCATTATTTTTATTCAAAAACTACCTCAATCTCTCCAGTCCCAGAAGGACATAAATATGCAGCAAAGAGATACAGTACTTTCAAATACTTTTTTTTTTTTTTTGTAGCAGTACAGAAGGTAAAATATTAAGCTTAATAGGGATGTGTGGAATATTACAAGCCATACTACTCACAGAGCAGCAGGTTATGAATAATCTGCACCCAAACCTAACTCTGTGAGTTTTAGTGATTTTGTTTGAATATAGAAAGAAATACAACTGTTTTTCAGATATGGACTGAAAGGCAATTGTTCTGGAAAGAAAAGGTTCAGAGGGAGAGAAGAGAGGGGAGAAACTCCGGGACAAGATATTTGCCTGGCAATGGCAGGTGCAGATATTGTGGCTGAGGGGACTCAGGGTAGAGAAGGAATGGAAGTTACCGGGAAGATCAGAGTGGTAAGGCCAGCGAATGCTGCCCTCTGAGATATCAGAGGCAGGAATAGATGAGAGGAAGCCAAGGAGGGATGGGAATGCACTGGGGACATTAAAGAGGTAGGTGGACTGATAAGGTGTGCCACTCAGGGAGCTGGTTCCCTACTGCAGAGACCATTGCAGTAAGGAGCAAGTGCACAGGCCAATAGATGGGCAGCAGGAGCAGCTGAGGGGAGGGAGGAAAGGCACTGGGTGTGGGCAGGCCGTGGGATGTGCTGCACTGGGACATTCATAGTGGCAGCTGAGGAGAGGCAGTGGAGGAAGGAAAGCACTAGAAGAATGGTTGAGGGCAGCTGATGCACAGGTCATATAGAAGAGGAGGGGAAAGAGGGAGTGAGGTATGCTATGCTCGGCCTATTCGCCCTATAAAATCACTCCAGATTTTGGAGGACAACAGAAGTGCCCTGAGTTTTGTTTTGTCTAAACGGTGTCTGCTTCAAAATATTTTGGCAAAACTTCCAGAATGTGAGGGTTTCCACATGAAAATAAAATGTGTTTTCTGTTTCATGCATACCTGGAGAACCTAGCTAGTGCACTGTTAGGAAAAAAAAAAAATCTCTGCTTAGAAATATTTAACACTCAGAAGTGGTGTACCTTAATCCCATTAATAGGCTATAGATGTGTATGAGTTTGTGCATAAATCTTGCACAGCACTGCAGATAGACAATCACATGGAAGCTGATCATCAGCATATGCATCTTTTTCACAAGCTTAACATCGCTGAACTGGAATGAATAACATACACACATGGAAGTTTGTGGTACACAGGAGGCTCAAGTGCCCACAGTTTAGTGGCTCCCTGATATACAACATACCTTGTCTTCTGTGGGTGAATCTAACAATAATATTTACTGCAGAGGCATCATCTTCTAATTTGAAAAGATGGGCCTTCCAAACACATACTTGCCCTAGCCTCTGTCCTTTCCAAATAGTTTTCATACTCCAGAGGTTCCTATACTCTGATGATGTTATCAATAATAATGTCATTGTTAGTGCTGGCTGAGATTAAATACAAGTTGAATCCAGAGATTAAAGGTGGTTAGAAGGCTCTGATTACAAGGGCACTTATTATGATGTGATTAATAAACTGCCATGTTTATTAACTCTGACGGAGGTGTGTGGGAGATAAGCTGAATATGCATTGTCCCAATTATTCTAGTCTTTGGTTAATAATATGTCACCCATTTCTGTTCCATTTAATATGATCATTAAGCAAATAACAGAACCTTTAAATATAACAGTGGCCTTTATAATCTTCCTATTTTATGACAATATTGAGTATAAGAGGTCTGGACAGATGTTTTTGTTTCTTCGTTTAAAGATAATGCTTAAACATTGTGTTCATTGTGTCATAAGAGTATATGAAAACTGCAGATTTATTATTATATTTTGACTTTCCATTTAAGAGTACTGAAGATAAAATAAATATCAGTAATTCAGTAAATTAAAAAAAATCAAAATAGGAGCAAATATGACCATTGACCAGAGTAATATCTTAATAATGTTGGATTGGATGCACTGTAATATGTAGCTTGCCAGCTGTGGGGGATGAGTGAAGCCACTCCTCTTTGCATGTGCTGCTTCATTTCAGACTGTAAATTTGTTCACAAGGAACATAAGATTAGAAAATGGATCATACAATGCTGACAGTTTGAGCAGAATCAGAATTGTATAACTTTTGTTCTTTGTACAGAATAACTAATTTTCACACCTTTTCAAACAATGATTGGCAATGTTTGAGTGCCACTACTCCTGCTGTTAAAAGGGATGGAGGCAGGTTTATATGACTTCATAAACTGGCCCTAGAGAGTTGGGAGAATATTTGTGAAAAGCATGGGAATTGCATGATGGATCTTAGGAGGGGGAAGAAGAAATTATCTTCCCATTTATTGAGTGGAATATTTACTGGATTGAAAGCACTTAAATCACCAAAAGGATACTTAGAATCAAAACTGATGACCCATGCATTTGTATGTTTTCAATATGATCTAAGTGCTATTTAGATGACTTTGTGAATATAAATAAAATTATACTTATTCTCTGCAATGCCCTAGCAATTGTAGAGAATTACCACATTGATTGCAATATATTTCATTTGCAAGTTTGAAAATTGCTTTTTAAAAATTCAAAGGTTTTACAATCTTATTTCTGCTCAGATAATCAGCTTTGATGGATAATAATTTTATAAATAGGAAAGTGAAACCAAATGCTTCATTCAGTTTATAGATGCTAAAATGTTATGTGTGACAAACAGTGGATCATATATTTAATCTTGACAGTGAGTCATGTTTAACTGCTTTTCATGGCTGACCTATGTTTGACCTATGTGAGTTGTGAAAAAGTCTTGAGATGGCAGTGCATTTTTCTGAGAAGGAATTCTCTGAGAAGATAGTTGAATTTAAAGTTACAGCATCCAACATTTTCATACAATTGCTTTTAGGAAATCCTAAAATAGTTTTTGATAACCCAGTTATCAACTGTTGTAAAAGTTGTTCATGTGACTTTCTTTTAAGTTCTTAATTAAAAGAAGTTGCACATTAAAATAACATGAATATTTGGAGAATGTCTTATTTAACAATGTTCTTAAATATTTAACTACATTCAGCTTGCCTGACTGAATCTGCATGTATCCAGATTCTTAGAATTAGTCACATGTGCAACATTAAGTCCAGATATGCAGCCTGTGAGGTGGTAATGTTATATAATAGACTTTGAAAGTGGGGAGCCTTATAGTATAATAAGTTTAGTTTTGAAAAGTTTAGTTTTACATAAAGACATCCTTATATATTTGTCATTTCTTCTGCACACAATTTACCTGATTATCATCTTTTTATATGAGCTATGTTATATTGTGGAAGCTTTAACTTGAAAAAAACTATTTTTTTAGTGGGGCCGTGTGCCTATTTATTTATTTGTATGTTTGTTTTATATAGCTGGTCATCTCACACAAATGACTCTGTTTGGCTTACAAGGATTAAAAGCACAGAAAAACCCACAATGTATAACCCCAGGCACCCAAGGATAAACAGTAACCCCACTCATACACCCCCCCCAAAACCACATTGACAACATCACAGCTCATTCAACCACCTGACCCAAGCACCTGGGTCTTCAGTGCCTTGTGAAAGGCTAATAGGGATGGGGCCATCTCCAGGTGGGTGTTGTCCCATACAGTATTTTTAAAAGAATTAGTTATTTAAAAATTGACCTTTTGAAAAGAATTAGTATTTGACTTTTTTTTTTTTTTGCCTTTGTGCCAGTCTTGATTCCTGATTACTACATGGGCAAACCCATGCAGTTTTCCAAGGAATATTTTTGGAAGAGGAAATCCCTAAATTTAACATAGCTTGTTGTTTGTTTAATTAGCAATTGTATCTGTTTTACAAAAATTTACAGTTATCTGTAGCCATAGTAAGGTAGGTGAAGTTTTCTCCAGGTTTCCTTTTATTTATTGGAAAAGTTAAGACCAATGCAGTTGCATTATTTCCCCTATCTTATGCTCAGTGTGGCTACTCAACAATGACTCACTCCCATAATCCAAGGTGGGAAACCTTCTGCTGGCCAGAGGCTGTATGTAGTGTTTTCCATTGGGGCTGGGCTGGGGTCAAAGACCAAAGTCTGATTGCAGGACGATGGCATAAGGTGGACAAGGCCACATTATGAATGTGGATGGGGTTTTAGGATGGGTAAGTAGCTGGATATTTTAAAAAGGGTGCATGATGATTTTTGTGTATTTCCTGCTTCAAAAAGATGGGAAATGGCAGTGCTGAATTTGGCCAGTTTTGATTAGAAAGGCACTCAGAGAGGTTGCCCTTCAATGTCATATGCCAAATTGCAATACAGAAACCCACAAAAGACGGAATATTCTGTTTTTGAAGCTGTTCACTATTTTGACACTGATCTTTAAACAGACATTTGTATAAGTGATTAATGGATTCACTTACTTGATTCTTTTATACTCTTGATTACTGAAGTCTTTTGGTGAGGTATGGTTAAAAAACATGTTGGTGTAAGGGATACCAAAAGAAGTAATAAATTAGGTCTGTTAGCACCTTTCCCAGCTGAAAGGTGCAAGCTTTTGTGAGCTCACAAAAGACTCCTGATTTTTTGCCACCATAGAGTAACACAACTCTACTCCTACTAAAGAAGTAATGGAAGTTAAGTGCTGGCTATGAGCTATCTGTGGGTTGACTCTGCAGTTTCTTAGCATCAACTTTTGTACTTTCAGAAATGACCATCATAGGCTCCCTTATACTGTTGTAATCAATGATTTTTCTGTTTAAACAAGGATCACAAACTGAATGGGAAAACACTGGGACGTGTGCATATATTACTTATTTTTGAGTGGAGGTCCTAGTAGCCTTCTTCAGCGTCTGGACCTCAACTCCAAAAATTCTCAGTAATGACTATGTTGGCTAGCTCTTCTAAGAGCTGAAGTCCAGACTTCTGAAGGGCATCCAAGCTGGGAAACACTTCATTATACATTTTACCTGATGCTGTTAATTCTTCGACAGAAAAAGGGGAAAAAAGAGGAATGTATTTTTCTCTTTTGCAGTCCCCAATACATTTTTCAAACATGCTGCAGTTAATTCCAGAAAGAGAAGAGCAAAGGAAAATGCTGTTACAAATATAAAAGTAAAATATAAAAGTCTGTGTGTGTAATGTCTCATCTAACCTTAAACATCAAGGAGATTTAATATCTTTGCCTGTTTCATTTCACTGGGTTTATGCCACACCCATATACCAATTTGTTTTTTCACCATTACTTGTCTATTTAATCATTTTGGTATTGCTTTACAGCACTGCATCAATTATCTGTAACCTCAAAGAAGGTACTGGTGTCAGTAAGCATACCTCCTAATACAAAATGAAATCTACTGTGGGGTTTATAACATTAATTTTCTCTGAATTAATTACAATTTAGGGATATTAGCAGTAGCTTTCATATTGTCTCAGAATTTTATAATTTTATAATTCTGAGAAGGATGACCATTTTAAGTTGACCTTTATTGGGTTTTTTGTAGTTGTGCTGTTTTTTGTCCAATGGGTGTCTAAATCATGATTTCATTTCTTATAAATATTAGCACATTCTGCTTTTCTCTTTAATAATTGTTTTGTTTTGTTTCATTACAGGTTATGCCATCATTTTGTCAAACGATTCATCAGTTTATGTATTCAAAATGTAATTCAATCCTTCAGCACTGATTTCACTGAATATCACACTAAATTAGTATCATATCTTGCCAAAGGTTATTTTCTGCTATTATATGCATGCATGGACATGCAGATACATACATGGACACTTAAACCATTATTATAGATCCATGCAGATTTCTTAGAAATCGTAATGTTTCCTTCAGTAATTAAACTCTCAACTTTCTCTCAACATTTGAATATGGAAACATTGATTTACGTAAGTTTATAAACAAAATAAAATTGGACTCTGCACTCACATATAGGATAGATGTATTAAAATAGAGAGCGTAATTCAACCAGATTTTCAGGGCTGTTGTTGTCAGCAGGAAGATTTAAGTTTATGCTTATCTCTGCTACTGAAGTCAACGGAGTTCAGTAGAATACATTTTTATCCCACCCCTCAGTATAATGATAGGTAATGTTCTTCTGGCTGGCAGAAAATAAAAGTCAGGGATAGAACTATTTGTGCCGCTAATGAAAATTGATGCTCCATTTTTTGTCATAGTCAAAATTTAGAGGCATGTGTACTCAGGAAAGTAGTCGGGGGGCGGGGGGAGGCGAGGATTGCTACAACCTTCATAAAAACCTTTGGGGCACATAACTCTGTGAGCCATCCAACCCTATTGTAGGGTTTTATATCTGTGATCTGTAGAGAAATGTTGCTAAGACTTTACATTCAGTCCCTGCCATTTTGTGTAGAAGAAATTGGGAGTTGCAATTTGCCGTTAAAAAATTCATCATCAGCATCATCATCATAGTTGCTTGTGACAGAGATAGCAGTTGCCTTAATTCTCCAGTCTTTCTTTGTTGTCCTAAGCTTCCTTCAATAGCAGAGGTCCTTTTTGAGCATGTGGGCACATCTAGAATTTGGGAATGATGAATTTTTGTTATGTTCACTCTTATAAAACGGCTGTTGTGGTTACTATTGCAAATCAGACATACATACAATAGATCTATGGGAAGGCAAACTAACTAGATTGTTCCACACCATCTCCTCAGGCCTCACAAGATGCTATCTCAGCTAATCTTTGTATTTTTTTTTCTTGGAAGGAAGGCACACTTCCAAATGAGGCACTAAGTAGCAATTGTTACCATTTGATTTTTGAGAATGAGTCTTAGAAACATCCTTGAAAATAATGTGGTGCTTTATAGCATGCTAGCTTCCTATTTATTATTTTATTAAATAAATATTTGTTAAAAAACAGGGCATGAAGTTGTAATGTTCCCAGGTATTTTAGCATTCACCAGCCCCATGCTGGAGATTTAGATACAGTAGAGTTCTTGGCTTCTATGGGACTCTCTGTTTTGGATGCTGTAACATCCAATAATAGCTACAGCTGACAGAAGGACTCAGAATACTGTTAGAATTTGAATTTCTGACAAAATTAATTTAAACAATTGGAAAGCAAGGGATAATTTTTCAGTACTACAGCAGATAATTATTCCATGCTCCACTAAGTTAATTATTATCTTGGGTGAGATTAGTAGGGAAAAGTAGTCAGTTGTAAACTAAACATAGATAATTATTTTATGTTGCAAGTATGTAGTTAATTAGAAAAAAGAGTGAGGTATAAATATGTATTGAAGTCTATCATTAAATGTAAAAGCATACTAGTGATTAATTGATGTATCATATATCTCTGTCTAATCTATCCATCAAAAGCTATATTGACATTGGATGTCCTATGCATTTTTAGTCTGACCCAATCAGTTTTAGGAGTGCTGCCTTCAAGATGTTCCTGAAGACTGAAAACCACCCTGAGTCTCCCCCACCCCCACCCAGCATGCAAAAAGCCCAAAATGAGATAACAGTGATGACAACAATAGCAGCCATTCTGGGACAAAACTCCACAAACAGGAGTGTTTAGTCAGTCTCCCCATCTCTGGTGGCTTTCAAGGTACTTGTATTATGCAATGAAAATATTTGCATAATACAATTGGTAAGATATGATGTCCATGATCTCCTGTCAAAAAAGCTGGGTTCTGAAATAAATAAAAGTCCTAGATAATTTTTAAAGGTTCAAACAACACATTACAGTCTTCTAAACTGGCCCTTCTCCCAGTTTAGGGAGAAATAATAAATACTGAAGACATGTTTTTGTCTCTCGATAGTTTGATAGCTGCCACATCAGTGCATTATATGAAAAACACTCCATGTCAGTACAACCACCTTTAGATAGCTAGAGGTAAGTTTGGACTTTACAGCTTCTCACAACTGAAAATGTGATCTTTTAGGACAACCTTCCTCAACTAACAAAAACCAGCAACATTTTTTTCAAAACAGTAGATTTAGAGTACTTGATTAACCCATGATCTAGATAAATGAGTTATCTAATTTCAGATTTTTTTATCCAAGACCTCTTTAAAAACAACCCATGTAAAAGTGCACTATTAAAGTTGAGATTAATGGATTAGACTTTTTTTTTAGGATTCAATTTCAAATATGTTGGATTCAACCAAGGTTATAGTAATTTCATAGTACATGTAGAAAGCAAAGGTAGTTAATATTATGGTGTCATGAATTATTAAATCTGTAGTCCTCGCTTAATGAACACAATTGGGACCGGCAACTTTGTCACTAAGTAAGACATCACGTGACCACAACAGATTGATGAACTCACTTCTGATGTGGTTGTTAAGTGAATAAACCACAGTTGTTAAGCGAGGCATCACATGACTGTGACTTGTGATTTTACTGCCAGCTTCTGAATTGACTCTTTGTCAGAAGCCATCTGTGAAGCATGCAAATGGCAGTCATGTGACCACAGGATGCTGCAACAGTTGTAAATACCTGCCAGTTGCAAAGCACCCAAATCTTGATCATGTGACTATGGGAACGTTGCAACGGCCATAAGTTAGGATTGGACCCTTGTCTTGCTTGCACTTGTCAATGACCTGTGGTAGAACCAGGATGGTGGTGGTGCATCCATCTTTGTGCTGCTTAAACTCTCAGCAGCTTTCAATACCATCGACCACAGTATTCTTCTTAGCCAGCTCCATGGGTTGAGGATTGGGGTACCATTTTACAGTGGTTCTCTTCCTTTCTCTGGGGCAGTTCCAGTAAGTGCTAGTTGAGGGAGGAGAGATCACATCCTAGGCCCCTCCTGTGTGATATGCCACAGGGTTTTATTCTCCTCTCCTCTCCTTTTCAACTTCTGTTGAAATCATATTGACATACTGATGTCAGTATGCTGATGATACCCAATTATATCCTTAGATCCTGGGGCAGCCAAGTGAGGCTGTCAAGGTTCTGTCCCCGATGGCCCCTACTCTGCTGTTATTTAGAAGAGCCATGAAGACCTGCCTCTTCACCCAGGCTTTTGGCAAGGAAGAATGAGACTCCATGCTTCATCACACTTGCCACCTTTTATCTTTATTTTTTATTGATTTTATTGTAATTTCTTTGCTTGATTGTTGTTTGCTGTCCAGAGTTGTTGAGAATCAGGCAGCATACAAATTCAATAAATTATTATTATAGTTATATTCATTTTCAAATAGTACTTTATACACTTTATCTATGTTCACTAGAAAGTTGTCCTCTGTCTCTGGCTGTCCCTTCTTCTGTTTCCTTTCTCACTTTATGGATTATTCTGTGTTGCTTAGTCCAGCTCCACATTATATAAGCATAGGACAATCACGATCCTGCCCAACCTGTGCCTTTGCAGAGAAGCAAAACATGAAAATAATAGTGCTAATGAATGGCCGTGTTTATGCTTATAACTATATTGTTTTTAAAAACAACGAGACAAATCATGACTATATTTCTAAGTTAAAATTATTTAAATAACTTGCTTTTAAATCACTGACTTTTTAAAAACTAACTTCTGTGAGTTAAACATCCTGAATTAGCCATTTAATATGTGTCTAAGTGAATATAAGTTTATTTTTTATTTATATTGCAGAGTTTGAATTCATGTTTAACTTCCCTATTCAAAATATTCTTTATTTTGCTTGTGAAATAAGGATATAAAAATTATTATGCTGCTAGTACTCTTTTATGATCAATTGTCACTGAGATTGGGATTCATGGCGCACAGTCTTTTTAATGGAAGCAAATATATTTCAATACAATACAATATAATATCTTTATTTTGGCCTCTGACCAGCATAAAAAAAACATAGAGATTTTGGAATTAGCTACAACATGACAACAGTCACAGAAGTGTGATTATAGAGTTAAAATGTGGAAAGTAAATGTGATAAGCTGTTACAAGACTAAAATCTGTAAAAACCTATAGGGATAACTAAAATTAAAATTTTAATTAAAATACAACTGTTAAATATAATATAGTGAGATAATGGATGGTGCTATCTAAAAGGCCAAAAGAAGATTCAGCAACAAAGGCTGTAAAACTTAATAACTGGAAGCTAAAAGCAACAGTATAATAGTTAAGCATGAGCTGTTTTGAGCCTGGCTGGCTCTAGCTGGCAGTCAGTACCTGGCAAATTTTGTGTGTTGCTGTGCAGAACGTGGCAACGTTATATATTATGAGGAGGTTGGAATCAGGGAGTACTAGGAAGACATAAAATTGTTCTGTACATCCTGGTTACCTGGTGAGCAGTAGAAGAAGAAGGTCCTTTTTGATGTCTCTACTCTGAGTAGAAGAGGAGGACATGCTTGGTAGCTCCGTTGCCCAGCTTTGCAAGGGCACAGATGTTCCAGGAAGGATCTCTTCCTATATCTTCCTTCTAACAGAGCTGAAGAGAGAGCAGTGCATTAAACAGTGCCATCTGATGGGACCTGGAAATGGGACCTGCCTTCTGGAATAGTATCCCCCCAGAGATTCAAATGGTCCCCACCCTGCTCCCCTTCAGAGTTCTGAAAACCTGACTCTTCTCAGGCTTTGGCCTAGAGTGACCAGTGGCTTTTTGGAGATGTGATTGTGTTGGAAGAGTGTGGGGTTTCCCCTCAGGGTTAACCTTTGTTCTTTGTTGCTTGGCTTGTTTCATACTCTGTCTTTATTCTTGTGTGCTGCCCAGAATTGCTTGGAGTTGGGTGGCCTTATAAATACAATAGGCAGGCAGGCAGACAGACAGGCAGATAGATGCTTACATACTGCTGAATCTAAATGACTCATGACAATTTACAAATGCAGTAAACTATGGCAGTTTACATTATACAACTGTAAAAAAATCACTGTATTACAATGAAAGAAAATCAACATAAAATAGCGGTACCAACTAAATCCAGTTGAGACAAGACTACATTTCAAAGGCTCTATGGAATGAAGCTGGACAAAGGTCCAATTGGCCATGGTCTCCACCAGCAAATCTAGCAGTAGCCATGAGTTCAGAAGGAGTCCCAAGTTACAGACTCCTCTAAAGTTAAAACCAGAACTGACAGACAAAGAGGTGGTTTCTGGACAAACAGGAACTGTGTCTTGTTAGGATTCAACTTCACTCTATTTCATCCCATCCAGGGTGTTTTATTAAATATTTAAGTTGTTTGTGGCATCTCTGTCACATCCAGGGTGGCAGTGTGTAACTGGGGATTGTTGGCATACTGATGATACCTCATCCTGAACTGAGGGATAGTCTCTGTCAGAGGTTTCATGGAATTGCTGAAAAATAAGGTTGAGGGACTGAACTCTATGAACTCTTACTGGACCAGCCTCTCTTCCTTCAAATTAATTAGTACATCTACTGTGGAAGGAGGATAATGACTACCAAATGGCGCTTCTGATCCCCAATCCTTGTAGGTGGTGCAAAAAGATAACATGATTGAAGGTACTCAACTGAACTGATGCTGAACTGTCAAGTAAGCCTAGAAGAGGTGTATTTCCTCCCATCCAGATTCTGAGCCTGATGTATTCATTTATTTTCAGACATTAGAATCTTACATGCAATGTCATTATATTCCATAGAGAGATTAATTATTCCATAATAGCAAGAGCATATGCATCTACAAAGGTATAGACCAGGGATATCCAACCCTTGCATCTTTGCTCTGATTACTACTCAGGGTGTACGCTTTCCAACCATTTTAAGATCATTGCTTCATCAGCTTTCCTGGGCAGAAATGGCATGTAAAGATGAGATGTTAGTATTTTAAAAAGGCAATGAACTCTGGGCAAAGAGGTCAAACAGAATAGAAAATCCTGAGGGAAGGCATGGCTAGCTTTTGATGTGGTAGAGGTCAACTGAGAAGGAAAGTTAGTGTGGCAAAAATAGTCATTTTAGTAGTTCTCTTCAAGCAGAGAAGAGAAGAAATGGCCAGCTGACTGGAACATGAACATTGATGCTCCTATGTCTGACCTGGATTTGGTATCTAGATTGTCTTGGTTGTCAGATGGATAATCTAGACAGGGAGAGAGATCACGAAACATTAACCCTCTTGATATTCCTGGATCTCAGGGCTTTTTTCATCCTTTTCACCACAGTATCTTTTTGGAGTACTTGAAGAAGATGAAGATCAGAGGCATTACTTTATACTAGTTTTACTCATACTTTACCAGATACTATCATAAAGTGCCATTGGGAGAGTTTTGCTTGATTTTTCTAAGGGGACCCTGCAAGGTTCCATTTTAATCTGGTAAGTTATATACACCCATGCTTGGAAGAGACATTCCTGTGATTGATTAATGCATGACTGAGAACTTTAGTTTAGATTATTGCAACACAGTGTATCAGGCAGCCTTGAAAATGGTTCAGGAAACTGCAGATGGCCCAGAATGCAATAATGCAGATGATGAATTAAATGAATAGCATAAATCAGTGGCACTGGAAGAGTCCTACATGCTGTCAAATCCAACCCCCTATCAACAATCACTCCAAAATGTAAGGATATGGGCAAGCCTTATATATTCCTTTATTATACACACATCCTCCAGTGCAATTTCCCCTTTAGATGTTGAGAAATTCTACTTGCTAGAAATAGAATGTATAGTTTGATAAATTTGATTTTGATACAATACTATTAAATATGATATATGTATATGTCCACACATCTCTGTTCTTACATGGCTTAAATTGCATTAAATAAACCAGGTAGTAATAGAAGTTACAAGAAAAACTGGGGAAGGAATGTTCAGAGGAATTGAAAGCTGCTTCCTTCAATTCCATTTTGTCCCAATTTTATCAGTTTTATCAATGAGACCAAGTTCATATTCTTTGAATACATGAAAGTTACAATCCTATGCTCACTTAATAAGGAGGAAATTCCATTGAACTAAACAGGACTTAGGCCCAAGTAGTAATTCCTCAGGTTGAATTTTATTTAATTTTATTTGATTCTCCTTTATTGCATTCTGTATGCTCTTGTGACAAATTTCATAAACTCTTTTCTTTGAAATAGCACAGTACCTGTGAGGCATTGGGAGAAAGCAGTAGAAGAGTCTTTGATTTATATAAGAGTATTGAAGACTGTCCAGATATATAGATTTCAGATATTACCTTTATTAGTGAAAAGTTCTCTTCCTCGCTTTCCTTCTTTGCTCCAAATTGAAGGACCTGTTTTTCACAGCACTTTTTTCAATTATTTAAATAAACTCAAAATAAAAATATCATCTCTGTTCATGGCATTCCCCTTTCTCACATAATTTAGCATGTTACACTCATTATTTGCACAGTCAAAGCTGAAGTAATCACAGATGAGAAAATTGTACGGTGGCAGGTTTGTTTCTTTCGATGCTGTCAAAGGATCAAAACCCTGCGCTTAAGTTGCTGTAGTGAAAAAAATGTTTCTGTAGTGTTTTTGTGCCGCAATAGGCTACTGTCTTAAAATACCACACTTGAACTAAAAGATGGGGTTTACACTTATAAAAAAGGCAGTATATCACTTATAGAAGTTGTCTTGGTATTCCTTCTTTTTTTTTTAATAATAACTTTATTGAGTGTTGAGAAAAAAACAAAAACTAACAAGGATTAATATTAAGAAAAAGAAGAAGAAAAAGAAAGTTGAAAAGAGAGAAAGTAGTAAAGATTAAAAGTGCAAAAATGAAAAAGAAAAAACAGAAAGAATTTACTTCTGACCCTTCTCACAACAGATATAAGTAACAATATACATCCAACTCTAACTCTAAGTTTTAAAAAAAAACTTGCATTATTTCTATTAATCCATGACTTGGTATTCCTTCTATGAAGTACGTAAGAGCATTTTCTCATCCCAATATTGGATATTCCAGAATATCTTCTACAATTAAACCTGAGTGTGGGCAGTTGTTATGTATTCAGAATGGTTTTGTGTGTGGTGGTCTCACTGCTTGGAGCAAGGAGGATCAAATGCAGAATCTGAATGTATATTCCTTGCTTATCTCATTTAAGAGAGACAATTTTTGGGTGGTTTTCTCCCCCTCCAGTACTGATCCTAGGCAGTTGTTTTCTATTTTTATCAACAGAGCCACACAACTGAGGACTTGAAATAAAATAGTATGTGTGTATATATGTTTGTGTGTGTATATGTATACATGTATGTATGTATGTATATAGTATATATCCAAACTCTAAGAGATTTGCTTCTGTGCAGAGCTTTAGCTAGCCAGGGCAGGATAGCCTTAATGCAAAGGGCAGAAGGTTTGGGGGAAGATCAAATGGAAGCCAAATTAGCCCTTTGATTTCCTACACTTCTGATGTCTTTTCTTGCTTTCCTAATTGCAAACTTGAACTCTTCTTTTTTTTTTTTTGTCAGTGGCTTAGAGAGAGTAGAATGATTGTCTTGTTTTTCTTTAAAACCTCCCTAGAAAATTTAATAAGACTATATGGTATACTTCCTTCAAACTCTAATTCTTCTGCACCCAAGCTGTAAAGTCATTAGATGCTTAAGCAGAACATTTTCATCCCAGTCCAGACCATTTTTCCTTTTCTCTTGGTGAATATATCCTCAGTAGTTCACTTGGGTTCTACATATCAAAGGTTGCCAAAGTGATCTTAAAGACATCATTATGTGATTATTAAGAAGCTTCCTAAAATAGTTATGTAGGAACCTGAGGAGTCCTAACTATGCAGAAATCACTAGTCTTGCTTCTTGCTAGTGTCTTGCTTCCAGTTTATTCATTGTGAGATATAAGGATGATGGGTAAAAGATAAGATTCCAAATTACCAAATAATTTGATAAGTAACATTCATAATTAAAAGTAATTGATTAGGTGAAATGTGTCCAGTATATTTCCCATTTCCTTAATACATGTAGTTTTAACCAAATTGATACATTGTGGAATAGTCATGAATATATGGAGGCATTCAAATCTTTTCCTTTGTCACTAAATATGATACATTTTTCATACTGCTTAAATTATACCTTTCTTGATGGTTTGCTATAGTTATGGATATTAATCATTACTCATCTAAGCAATCAGCAATATTTTTACAACCTAAGCAAGTACATACGATTTCTGCTTCTGTATGCTATTGCATCTCTTCAAAATATTTCCCTTTCTCCCACAGAAGTGCATTATGTACATGTCTGTGCATGTTCAATGATTTCTATAAGGGCAAAAAAGGGTAACTTTCCCTTTCTAGCTTTTCCAGTCTGTGTCTCATATAAAATGGGGATAAATACATTACTATCAGATGAAATATCTGAACATCAGTGTTAATTATTATGTGCAGTCCTCTTCAACTATCATTATAAGAGAGATATGGAGGACCTGGTCAAGAACAATATGATATTTCATTGCTTTCAATTTTTTTTACAGCTTCATTTAAGCAGAAGCAACGGTATTACATCCTCAATATAATATTGATGATATAACAGATTTAAAATGCATATTGTTTGTATATTTTAGTGTTCAGCACAATCATCTTCAGAAGCCTGGGATTTCACTACACATAATGATATACTGACATCTCAGAAAACAAAACTCAATTTCAGGTAAAAAAAAAAATCCATTTATATTTATATTTCTTTTCTTTCTCTATTTCTATATTACAAATAAGTCTATACATTTTTGCTTTTAAGAGTGTAAAATCATATTCATGTCACACGATCATGCCTATTAGAGATGATAAAGGACTATAGTAATCTTGTACTTTGAAATATTAGCAGTTGGTGGATTTCAAGATGGCATAAAGCCTTGTATTGCCATCTAACTTGAGCTTCAACTAGATGTCATGATGGAAATCCAGAGTAAGGATCTGCCACTTACATTTATCTGAAAGCAGCTGTGGAAGGAGAGACAGCCCTATATTAAATCCTAACTGGTAAATGTAATCTGGTGTGAGATGTACAGTAAATGTTGTGGAAAAAATAGAAAAAATTACCATAATTCTATTACACATAGAATACACATAAGTAAGAAATTGCCAACTGTTTCAACACATTTAACTACAAAAGGGAACACTTCTAAAACATGAGGGGACTGATGAAAAAGAAGCTGAGAGGAAAAGTCAAGAGGGCCAAATCTCTCCATAATACCTGGAGGTTACTGGAGACTTGACTGGCATATATTCCACAGTGCAAGAAAGAGTCAGCCAAGGCCACCAAGCTGTAGAAATTAAGATGGCTCTTTCAGGAAATGGAAAGTCTGTCCTAATGAGCAGTATAAAAAGGAGAGCAAACTGACAGAGAAAAGAAAGTGTATGGCAAACAAATTAAGGGAAATAATAAGAATGTTTCTAGATACGTTTAAAGCAAAACTTAGGGAAGTGATTGATCCATTAGGGAAAGGGATTTTGAAGGTTGATTTGGAGATTGCAAAGAAACTGAATAAATTGTTTACATATTCTGCATCTACAGAACATATAGGATGTACTGACTTGAGATCCTTGAGAAGACTCCATTTCTTTTTTTGATTTGAGCAAAATGCCCATTTATTTTTATTCTTTTCTTTCTCTTTTTTAACTAGTTAGTAATTTATTACAGGAAAAGTCCTCATATCCCATGACCACTAAATTTAATCCACAGCCTTTGATGAGGAACTTTAAACAAGTTTAAAAACTAAATAGAACTGGAAAAAGTGCAGAAATTATCACAGGGCTGAAATAATTTTCTTATGAAAAAGAGTTGCAATATTGACTGAATAGCTTAGGGGGACAAATTGTGGGGAACATCATTACAGTGAATAAAACCATATGTAGTGTGGAGAAAATGGACAAGAAGTTTTTATTCCTCTCTTTAAAGCACTAGTCTAAGGGTCATTCAAGAGAACTGATTAGAAGGAGAACAGACAAACAAAAGCTTGATTAAGCAGGCCTTAACAATGATTAAATAATCTGTAAAATTCATTACCACAACATGTGGTGATGGGTATTAATTTGGATGGATTCAAAAAGGAATTGGATAAATTCATGGAGGACAGGTCTATAAAAGTCTCAGTGATTTCTCTTCCAGAATGGGGGAAGCATACCTTCAGTACCAGTTGTAGAAGAACAGTGGTGGGAAAGGGGCGTGTCCTCTTCTTCTCTTTCTGAGCACCCCAAGGGAATCTGGTTGGCCACTGTGAGAAGCAAAATGCTGGACTAAGATGTGCTTTGGCCTGATAACCAGCAGAGTCCTTAATTTCTTAAATAACAAGATGGAACACCTATAAAAAAGGAAATAGGAAGATCAAGGAAGATTGAATTCCAATTTTTTACAAAGCCCTGCACTGCAACTAACTCTATATTGGAGGTTTCTTCCACATTCACACATAGATTTTAAGAATAGACTGCAGTGGCAGTATTGAAAACTTCAGGTGCCTGATTTCTCTATGGACCTACATTTAGCAATTTGAAGGCTCATACCATAGTTTCTAATCCTGTGGGTGTTTTCAGGCCTACCTTCTTAGTCCTCATGCATTCATAGGATTTATTAAAATTGTTAAAGGAAACGATGTCAGAATAAATAACTCTTTCTACTTTGTCTGAAGAGGGGTGTATCTAACCTAATTGTGACAGTGTGTGTTGACTTGCTTCTAGATAAAATGAAGATATGTTGATCTACAGGATTATTATTTTTTTCTTAGCAATAAACTAATCTAGGAATTTTAAAAATTGCTTTAAAAATTGCTTCAATAATATCATACATGCTAACATGGGCTACTTACTGTGTTCAGTAATAACTAGTGACCAACATCAGTTTTCCACTTCTTACATCCTTGTTTTTTACTGAGGACCTCTTAAAGGAAAGTTTTAAAAATGACATCATATTAGGCTTTAGTTTAAGAATATATGACTAGCCATTAAATTCTACCCATTGTCAACAACTGGAAAGAAAAATGCAGTTTTTGCAAGCCTCATTGTTAAACGTATTTTCCATGGTAAACATAGAGTTGTTAATTTTATTGCATTGAGATGATTAGAAAATGGATAATTTTAATTCAGTCACTATCACTTTTACTTTCTATATTGTCTCAGACTAAACCACTTCTGGAATCATTTTAAATTTCTGTATTATATTAATAAACATAGCTATAATAATAGAAATAATATTTTAAAAATTAAAATCCTTTATCACATTTAGTTTTCCTTCCTCTTATCTTTTCTCTATCCCCCCTGCCTCTCTCTTTAATGTCTTGTCTGATGAAGTCTTCTGAAGAATTCAAAAGCTTGCATACTATTCTCTGATCTTTCAATTAATTCTAATAAAAGTATTGCTTTAGGTGTTTTGGATTTTTTCCCCTTATCCATAAATATGGCTAGCTCTAATTTTTGTTCTGATGGTGATGCTCGTACCTTGAAATAAAGTACTCCTTTACACAGGCATGTTGATCAACCTAACCTTTTGCTGTGAATATATGAAAGAGGTCTATTTAAAAAGTATTTTAAGTTGGTATTGGGTATGCCAATGCTCTGTTGATGACCAGTAATCTTGATAGCATGCAAGTTTGTGCCAGTTAATGACCTCAGTAAGGTCTTTCACATAGTATCACATGCGAGTCATCCCTTAATGCTTTTTACTTGGTGTTTTGCATTTATGACCCTCCACACAAAACATGACTGGTGAACTCAGAACGTACTGCCTCTTCTCCTGATTCTTATAGATGGAACTTCTGTTTCTTCCTATTTAAAGATGTAAATGTTCAGTTTCAACTGGATTGTCAATGTCTTAGCACCTTGTTTGTTTGTTTGTTTTAGCAGATTTCCTTTCTACAACACTTCGCACATGCATCCTAAGAAACACTTTGTTTCTTGCTGCTGTTCTAAATATAGAGCCCGGATATAAGCAAGATTGCCCACTGGTTGGTCTGTAGAAATGTAACGTTAGCAGTTCAAATATTTACTTTTATTCTCATATAAAAAGTTTCCTTTTGGAGTACCATTACTAAATCTTACTAATAAGTTTAACTTGTTCAGCAACTATGTTCCAGTTCTAACCTTCTTCCTAATTGCTGATCTTCTACTCTTTGAAAATACAGCATGGTCTTAGTTTCCCTCTCCAAGTCCAGAGAAGCCTCAGCATTAGCAAACGTTTCCTGGCATTTTCCATGTTAGTCTGCCTAGATCTCAAAAATACAAAGAGAAGATACCTTTCTGCTCATGCAGAAATGCTTGTGTGAAACAATATAATAGTACAGTATGTTGAAAAGCATTTGTTTGACAGCATGCCTGCTGCAGTTCAGTTGGAATAACAGGGTATTTCTCTTCAGTTCTGCCTGTAAAAGTGTAGTAATTGCATCTCTTCCACAAGACTCTTAGCTCAGTGGGAGGCGTGTCCCTGAAAGCCTTCTTCAGCCTCCCTACAATGCCTGTGTTTGCCTGGACAACCACTTATTATTGCATACTTGACCACATCAGCTACTTTTCCTGTTTTGTTGCCACTTTAATTTCCTGCAGGGTTGTAGATTTAATCAGTAGCTAACGCCCTGTGTTGATTGACTCAATTTCCTGATTAGCTTTGTATCACCTCCTCAGTCCTGTTGTATGCCATGCTGAAGTATCAACTTTTCCTAGGGCTGCCAGGTAAAAGATGGGAAATGCAGCAGTCTCTAACTGAAAAGTGTTGTGGGCATGAGGGGCACATTTATATACTAAGCATTACGTCACAGTTTTCTCTGTTGTGAACCTGTAGGTAAAGTGGTTCTCTCTAACCATCTATTGTAGTTTGGCCATTTGGTGGCCTCGTGGTGCACAATTAAAGTAAACTGCTCAGTTTTGAGCTGAATAGGCCTCATCTTCATTTTCCCCCCCAAATATTATTCTTTATTTTAGAAGATTACAAAATATAAAGTATATAAAGAGTATCAGAATATACCACAATAACAAAATTCAACTAAATAATAAAAAAAAGGGGGGGAGTGAAAAAAAGGGGTCCCTCACCAACCCCCTTCATGACCATAACAAAATTTAACAAATTACAATACTAAAGGATTGGAGTTGAACTAAAGATCTAACATATATGTTAAACTTATAGTTATTGGTTTACAAAAATTACCATATGATACTATATTATAGTCAGATGCAAAAAAATTAGAAACCTAATGATACTGTGATGGAATGTATCTACAAGGAGGAGAGTGATGTGGGAGGTCAAGGCTATCAAGAAGGAGGGGGTGCATTCCAGGAGGGGAAAGGAGGCAAAAGTCCACAGTCGGAGCGTGAGAAGAGTAAGAGGTTCAGGATAGCTACTCCCTAGAACCTCACAGGGTGTATCCACTAGTTGCTGTAGTACAGATTTAGTTTGGCAAGATTCTGTCTATAAGGTGTAAGCAAATAAAGGAACTGTACTCGACTGGACTGTTTCATCGTCGTTCTTGGGCTGGGCCTGACATATACTATTGTATTATTGTAAAATATCTTAAAATCTATGCCAAAGAAGAGCATAATGCTTCATCCTTTGATTAGTAGAAAATATTGCCTTTTCCAGAACAGATAAGTTACATGTTTCCAAAAGCCAATCCTTAATGTCTGATCACTTCTCCAATTTCTTAGTATAATTCTTCCCCCCCCCCACGTCTGGTATAAACATAATTCCTCATGGACAGCCAGATTCCAGAGTTTTAATATAGAATTCAACATCACATTAGCATCTTTAACATTTAGGGATTTCCCCATAAATCTACTTACGTGCATTAAAATTCTATTCCAGAAAAGTGCCAAAAGTTCACAAGACCATATCATATACATCAATGAGCCTCAATTTTTTTGTATTTCCAACAGAGAAAATCTGATGTCCATCTTTTTGAGTACATTCTTTGGGGAGTCCAATACTATAATTTTTTATGAACCAATTTAAGATTAAAGCCCGTTGATACCGTATTAACATTTTTAAAGATATACAGCCATTATCATTTTAATCTTGGAGGGATGTATGTTTTAAAGAACAACATATCAATTTTAAATTAAAAAATCAGAGGCAGAGTTTATACAGGTCATTATTTTGTATTCTGTTATATATATGGAATCTTAGAATAATCTTGAATCACTTTATCTGTGTTACTTACTACATCCTAAGATCTAATATGCTGTAGTTGTATGTTTTGAAATGTAAAGGGAATATTCATGAAATTTAGCACTATTCATTATTTAGAAGCTACCTACAAGGATTATGGATTCTTTCTTTGAAAACGTGAAGACCATGTTGAATATAATTTTGAAATTTTTTTATTAAAATATATTATTATTGAGAAGAGTGATACAATTGGACAAATCTGATTCTCAGATTACACAGAATGTATAGAAAATGTAAATTCAGACATGTAGTACTGAAAAGTATACAGTCTTGTGCACAAACAGAGGCTATTGGTTATCCAGACCATGCAAATGCATATATTTTATTAAATATATAGAAATAAGTAGTGAACTTTGCAATACATTTTGTAATGTAGCAGTTATTGACAATTTCCAGTACAGAGGGTTCATCGCTTATCTTTCTCATAATTATTTGTTTTTCTTCAGCAGGGACTTTTTTCTCTAAAATCAAGCTAGTAATTGGAATGGTATTTTTCTGAGGAAATAAATGTCCTAGTTTCATTTTACTGAAATGGTAAATCATATCTTACATTTCTGAGTCAGTAGGAAGAAAGCTAGCATGCTGTATCCCTTTAGGTTTAGAAATCTTGGCATATCATTAATATCCTCTGCCAACATTTCACAGAGAAAAATAGCATTATCTCTGTGACATATCAAGGGTCAGCTGATGAGAAAGCAGATTCTGTCCTGCTTGCTCTTGTGATTGGTTTATTACTTAAAGTATCTCTGTGTCACCATCCAAGGCATTGCTCTCCCAAAGTAGCTTACAAAGTCAGTTTGCTGATAGGGAGATGGATAACAAAAACATTATGTTTACAACTCATCTATAGTATAATATGCTTATAATGGTGAGGATAGCCCTCAGTGTCTGTTCTTTTACTACCTGCTTCTATTTCCAGCCCTTGTGCCTTACCCTAGACCAGTGGTACTCAAATGTTTTGGTCTCAGGACCCCTTTGCATTCTTAAATTGTTTTGCGGACCCCAAAGGGCTTTTTGTTTATGTTCATTAGTTTTTGTTTTGTTTATCTATTGATATTTACCATATTAGAAATTAAAACTGAGAAATTTAAGATATTGATTTATTTGATAGCAGGGATCCCCTGACGAGTCTTGAGGACCCCCAGGGGTCTCCAGACCACACTTTGAGAACTGCTGCCTCTTAGTCTTCAGCTTATATTCATTCATGTTCATTCATGGAGAGACATGGCTTACAATGAATCTAACCCGAGTCAGTCTCATTTCTGAGATGTTTAAGATTTTCCTAAATTACAGCAAATGCTCAAAAATACAGTCTGGGTTTCTCATTTGTATTAAACTTTTTTCTGATTATCATTGGTACAATACGGAATTTGGCCAAATATTCACCTGCCACCTCTCGGTCATTTTTAAGCTGGCTATTTATTAAAAACAGTGAGAAGATTCTTTATCTTCCTCTCTCTCTTAAACATTTTTTTCAAAAACATAAAGAATTCTAAAAGAAATACATAATATACATAATGGTTACTGATTTCTTGAAGCATGGCATAGAGAGCTATTTTGGCCTTTGTTTTGTGAATCATTCTTTATTTTATTACTGCTATTAGCTCCATTTCATGAATTTAGGTGACAAAATTCTGTACATCTTTTGTTTAAAGTACAGCTGAGGGCTGATTCACAGATTTATTTGTGACAATTTTTGTAAGCCTTGATTTAATATGAGAATGCTGAACTGGATATCTGAATGCTATGGTATGCTCAGATACCAGTTATAATTTACAATTATAATTCAGCCTAGGAGGAGAATCATTGTTAAATAAATAAATGTTGAAATAGAAAAGTCTATCTCGCTCTCCTAAAATATATAGAGCTCTTAATTTATACACATTAACATTTATGTTCTGAATGTACCCTGCATGTCATGAGACATTGTAACTGGTGAGCTACCCCGACACTACAGATTACAGAATCTTCTTAGATGGTGTTCTTATCTCATCTGCCTTGTTCTCTGAAAGAAAGTGGCCAGGTACACTTTTTTTTTTTTTAGTTTTGATTGAAACTTTGCCATAATAACAGTACTGTAATATTCCTTGCTCTGGTATGTTATGGTGTGTATTTCAACATCTCTAATGTTCATCCTATAGGCAGGCATAGTTTAAACATGACAATATTATATGAACATATAGGCACAAATCTAAGCCTATATGTTCATATATCTCTCCTTTCCTGTGTGATTTTTTATTAAAGCAAATCAAACTGGCTTATGATTTTGTGTTTGAATACATCCTAATACAGGTAGTCCATGGGTTACAATGGCAATTGGGACTGGACTTTCCATTGCTAAGCGATGCAGTCGTAAAGCATGACATCATACGACCACATTGCTTAGTGACAGCAAACCTAACAGTCCCGGTTGCCATTGTAACCTCAGGACTGCATGGGTCATTAAGCAAGGACCTCACATGACCACGACTTGGAGAGAGTCCCAGACAAGCAGGCTGGCGGGAGATACCTATGGGCGGGTGGGAGAGAGCTGTAGGCAGGTGGGTGAGTGCTGTGAGTGGGTACTACGGATCATGGGCAGGCAACCAAAACAGCAGCAGGAGTGATTTGCCACCTCCTGCTGGCTTCCCCTGCTGGCAAATGAAGATCACATGACTGCAGGACACTGCAACCATCGTAATTGCGAGCTGGTTCGCAAGTGCCTGAATTGCGATCATGTGACCATGGGGATGCTGCAACGGCCACAACTTCGAGGACTGGTCATAAGTCCCCCTTGTTCGGCACTGCCATAAATTTGAACAGTCGCTGAACGAGTGGTCATAATCTGAGGACTACTTGTATAGATGTTCTTTTTAGATGTAGCCTCTAAAATCTTTAGAACAGGGCAGCATGGACATTCACAAATAAAGAAATGAACCACAATTTGTCCTTTGCATTAACAATAAAGAATGGATTCTTTGGTCTTTTACATCTGTCTGTATGGGAATAAAAAGGGTGAAGCAGGAGTCCATGGTTCTATAGTTGAATCTTATTGGACATAATATGGAGTACTTCCACTTTTTCATTTTTTCCTCCCCTTCCTCCTTTTGTAGAATTGATCAATCTTTAGTGCCCAATTTTTTTTCCAAAAACCAAATACTTTTATTGATCCATTTTCAGACATACATAAAATAATGTAAAATAAAAATAATCAATTTACCATACACAAAAACAAAAGGAAAGAAGAACTTAGAAAATACATAAAAAGAACACTCAAACAAAAAACTTGTAATTAGAGCTATATCCCAAGCTCACCTGATTTTGTTAGAAAGAAAAATTAAGCTTTAGTGTTGACCAAGCCTGTTCAAAAATTTTTCCCAAAGGGAGAGATAATGTGACATTTTCTGATTAACTGAATATATAATTTTCTCAAATCACACATCTCCGAAATCCAATCCTTTATCTCTGGAGTTGTAGTATTTTTCCATTTCCTAAGGATTATTCTTTTTGCTATTGTTAGAGCACAAAAAAAAATCTTTGTTCTGAACATGTTAAATTCCATGTCGTTGGTATATAATTCAGTACAATATACATATCTTTAAAAAACAGTTTTCTCCAAGATACTTATTTTGTAACCAGGTTGTCAAATATCAGAAAATGATGTACTAATTAATTAGGGTTTATTTGCATAGAAATGTAAAACACTTCTTTTGCCTTAAAGGAAGACATCCCTGAATTTAGGATAGCCTTCTCCAAAAAGGATGGTTAAACAGAAAAATCTCATCTCTCTCCACTGTTGTATTCTTATAAGATCTAAGAATATTCTCCTCTTTTAAAGGGAAAACATATGTATAGTTTTCCTTTAAGGTAAATAGGGTCAAATTCATGTAGCACATCTTGTACTTGTAACATTTATCATTATGGATTTTTTTAATAAATCAAATTTGATTCATGTGGACAGTTTCTATGTGTTAATTGTTTCAGTATGTGGATATCCAGCAGACAAAGAGGCTGGATGAATAGCTTTGTTGTGCATAGGCTTTGTTGTTGTTGTTTCAAGTCAATCTTGATTCTTGGTGATTGCCTAGACTACTTCCTGCCGTTTTCTTGGCAAGATTTTTTGGGTGTGGTTTGCCATTTCTGCTTCCTTCCTAGGGCTGAGGTAAAGTGACTGGCTGAAGGTCACCCAGCTGGCTTTGTACCTAAGGCAGGACTAGAACTTGCGGTCTCCTGATTTCTAGTTTGATACCTTAACCACTGCACCAAACTGGCTCTCACAGGCTTATTTAGGGATTTCCAGTATATTGAAGATACTGTGTAATCTACTTCATAGAGGATAGAGAACAAAGTTTAGTGCTCTGGCAGTTGAAGGAAGGGTCTTATGGAAGTGCAAGTTATTAAGAATGACCATTTATTTCAGAGATTGGTAAAAGGTGTTGAGGTAAGTGCCTCTTAAGAGCTCAGAATAATCTCCCTGCTTTGTCTTGCTTTCTTCTGAAGATAACCTGATGCTTTTCCCTTTTTCTTAGTGGTGTGACAAGAATCGTAGAGATTTCTGGGGAAGGAGGCCCACTGGGGATACATGTGGTACCATACTTTTCATCCTTAAGTGGAAGGTAAGGGATCTCCATTATGAAGAAGCAGACCAGTGGAAAAAGTCATCAGAATTTCTTCCTTTCAGATATCAGCACTAGTACATACTTAACACAATCTACATATTGAAAATCTAAGTCACAGTTGAAAATGTTTCATTTATTTACACCAATCTTCCTATTCTGATGAATATTGAAGGTTCTAATATATAAACCTAAAAGCTTGGGTTAAAATTAATACTAAAATTAATGTTAAAATCAATTCACAATTAAAAATCTGACAGAAGAGATGTGCCTTTAAAGATTTTCCAAATGCCAGGAGAGTAGGAACCAAACACAAAGCCCAAGGGAGTAAGATGTGACCCTCAGATAGTCAGGCACTAAACCATTTGAGTTTTAATGATCAATAGCAATATCATAAACAATTTCTAGACAGTGCAGGTCTTTTGTATGGGCATCATACGATCTCCATATCTTGAGTCAGATGACAGCCTAGCCGTTACATTCTGCATCAGCTACAATTTCCGGACACTTTATAAGGGTAGCTGTACTTAAGAGCACAGTGCATCTCAGTCCTCAAGACATGGGTAACAGTACCAAATCTAACTGGCTCAGGAAGAGTCACAACCGGCACACTTGGCATAATTGTGTAAAAGCATTCCTTTGTTACATCCACCACCTGCAAATCCAAAGATAGCTGATTATCAAGGAACACTCTCAGGCTCTAAATCAGCTCTTTCAGGGAGAACATAATCCCATCCAAATACACTGAATCTCAGTCCTAGTGTCAGTTTCCTATTTACCAACCATTATCAGTCCTTCCCAAATATAGGCAACATTCAAGGTATCATGTGCCTTGAGAGATGGGTGGTAAGGAGCAATAGAATTGGGTGTGATGCTGATGTTAACCAACTCTAAAACCTTCCCTAGCAGTATTATTTAGATATGAACAACATGTGGAACAAGGCTGAACACTGTGACCTAGGTGTTGAACAGTTAGTTTGACTGCTGATTCTCACATTAATAAGAAGGCTAGTATTCATTCCCCAAACAATCTATAGGTGGAGGATGGCCCAACTTCTCAAAAGAGGGAGGCTTCCTCTCCTTATACTGAAAGAGCCCAAGAAAGAGAATGTAACTGACTTGATTTTCAGGTATACAGATTGCTCATTGAGATAGTAAAATACTTGCTAGAATCCTTACTAATCTGAACAGAGAGAGTTGTTTTAGAAAAGTCTGTCATATAGACCTCCAGCATCAGATATAGCCTACTGGATATAGCCGATGATTAAGGATCAGAACCTTTGTAATAGTGCCCTAAGGCATAATCCCATAAACCAGAGATAACTGCCATGGCTGATTGTATCAAAAGCTTCAGAGGAGTCCAGGAAAACTAGCAGGATTACATTCTTCCCATCCATTTTTCAGCATAGATCATCCACCAAGGTGATCATAGCTGAAAGTGTGATTGAAATAGATCGAGATAATCAGTAAATTCACATGCATCTGGGCTACAAGGCCAATTTTTTTTTTTTTTACTTGCTTTCCAGGAAATATAATATTTGAGACTGACCTATAGTTGTTCAGATCTCCTGGATTAAGGATGGATTTTCTCTATCTTTTTCTTCTCTTTCTTATGGGGGAAATCCTCTTCCTCCTCCTTCTCCTAAGCCAGCAAAGATGATCCCTGTTACATTGGGGCCAGTCCTGTACTAACCAGTTTAATCAGCTCGGAAGGGCAAGGATTGAGTAAGCAGATGGTGGCTTTTATCTCTTTATACACTGTATTGGTATTCTTGAGATTTACTATAAAGAATCCAACAGGCCAAGTGATTGCTTAGGTTATACCTCTGTGACTTGCCCTACACTAGAATTCAGGTTGAGACTGATCTGATGAACTTCCTCTGCAAAGAATGATGCAGATTCCTAGTGACTTCATAGACACATCCATGTAGTTTTCTTGGCAACAGAATGCCAGTGATTTGCCATTGCCTTTTCCTGGAATGTTTTTTGAATTTCCCATACAACTTTTTTTAAAAATTAGACTTTATTTGAACCATCTGATAAAACCCGGAAAATGTCCTTAATAATTTTGAATCTGAATTTAGCATAGAAAAGTACAACAAAAATGTTAGTAAAAACATTCTTTGCATTGTAGCAATGCTACAGCCAACATTTTTATAGTGTTTAATATCTCTTAGTACAGTATTGTATGGAAGGTATTTTGATCTTTCTAATAAAACTTTAAAGGCAATTTATGGACTTTCAAAGAGCAAAAGAACACAGGCACACAAATAATAGTAATTCCAAAATCTAAGAAGACAGAGCAGATAAAAACATGTAGTTCAGTCATGGACTAATTGGTGATGAGTGTCATTAGCATGACGATGGTGTGAGTCTCATGTAATTAGCATTAGCACTGCTGTGGCTGGATCCCCATCTTCCAGAAACAAGTGCAACCAGTACACAAACTTAGTGTTGAGGAAAATAACCACCACATATGTCAACTGAACTTCTGCTTCAAAACTATGTCTAGTAGAATTCCCATGTTGCAAATCTGGATTTTTCACTGGGTATGCTAACCATCTGGTATAGGTTGGATACTACTTTCTGCATCAATAGCTTTACTGCTTGGGCCTCTTACAGCAGCCCTGCATTTCAAAAAGTTCTCATGAAGGTTAACTGGACTGATGAACTCAAAAATTCTGGGACTGGAAGGAGAAATCAGCATGAATGTTATGTGCATATGGAAGTAATTTAGGCATACACAAAGGAGATCTCTGGCTTCTGGCCATTTGCTTGTCCCATCCAGTTTCTGTTAGTAGCCAAGTCCTCTGTATCTTTTCCTGAATGTATTTTCAACTGTATTTTTTTATGTTTTACAGGTGAGGGAGGGAAGCATAGTTTTAAATTAAAGCTTTCACCTAATAGAAGAAGCTTCTGAGAGAAAAAAGGGAAGTTTTGCAAGCAATTTAAAGTAGCATCACAGCCTTTCCATATCACAGACATGAAAACAAATATTTCTTTGTAAATAATGCAGAAAGCTCCTCTAGTAATTAAGAGGTCTGTATAGGCACATACTGTACTCAGATGCATTACTGAACAGACTACCATTCAGAATAGCAGAATTGCCTATGGGTAAGGATCCCTAATTTCTTCATTTTTTAAAAAAATGCACTTTTACTAATATGCCCAGATATGCACCATAGATGAGAAGATTCTATTTGGAGCAAGCAATCTTGGAGATTGCCAGACTCCAACAATGTAGGACTTTAAAGATGATCACCCGGATCTTGAATTGCACCTGGAAATAAATCAGCAACTAATTTGGCTCCTACCGTGTTATTACTGGGTTGTGCCTGTTAACTTGTGGATGCCTGCATTTTTCATTTGCTGCAGTTTTGAGATGTAGAACATACTACTGTCGTCCATCCGTGAGGTGATGAGTCTTTGAGTGACTGTAGTCAGTCAACAGAAGCCCTCCTCACCACAGCTTCTACCTGTCCCAGCAGAAACTGAACCCAGGGACACCTCCTGATTACACACCAGCTTTTTCTTAGAGAGCATAGTTCTGCCCAGAGCTGATCTTGGTATTGTCCCAACAGCCAACAACCTGAATCCACAGCCACTCCATCTTGCTAGGGTTGAATCTCAACCTGCTTCTCCCCATTCAGATATTTACAACTTAGGATAATAGTCAAGACTTTCACCATAGCTCCTCTATATCCTCGGATGGAGATATATAACTGAATATTACTAGTGTACTGTATATTATTGATACCAAATCCAAACCCATCAGACAATCCCTCTCTGCAACTTCATGTACAACAGTTATTGAATAAGATAGTGGAGGCAGTTGAGTCTTGAGGCACTCCATAGCAGAGTGCCAGAGGATTCCACATCTCCATCTTGACACACATTAAAACTGCCCACTCAGGAAGGGAGAAGTAATTTTTAATACCTTTTGTAGATATAACATCATGGCTATTTTATAGCTGTATACAAAGATGTGAAAAGTATACAGTTAAAAGGATGGTTTATTCAGACAATAATTATAATAATATAGTATAAATTCTTATAAATGTTGGCTACAAATGAGCTTATCTTTTATGAAGTTGCTGGCAGGCATTAAAATCTTGAATTTTGTCTTTGCTGTATTAAATCACACTCCTGTTCTGAATACATCACTATAACAATATTTTTTCTGAATATTTTGGACTTTTGAAAATCAAAAGTTTTTCCTGTATTAAGACAAATTTCTGAATCTCTTCAGATATTAGGATTATTTCTTGATTTGGTATAAGTATTTCCAAACTTAGGTCCATTACTATCTCAGTCATCTTAGCCAGAAATGGTACTTTTGAGACTGACCAATAATTTCCAGGATTTTCAGGTGAATGAAATGTTTCCTAAGTAATGTTCTTGTCAGTACTTTTTAAGGCAGGAAGGGAATTCCCCTCCTGCAAGAAAGTATTAATCACCCCCCTTAAGCAGGGGTTCAGTAATCAGCCAGGAGGGAGAAATGTCAAGCAAGCAGGAAGTAGCTCTCAGTTCTCCAGATCTTCAAAATCAGCAAGCTGAAAAGTATCCAGAACAGGCAAACATAATATGAATTACATCATAATATTCTGCCCCAACACTGGCATCTAAGGCAAGGTGGATTCTTGCAACATCTCTCCAGCATCTGTATGTAGAGATGCTGCACAAAGTAGGAAGAAATTCATATCAGTTTCCTTTGCGCACATGCAGTGAAGGCAGAGAATTAAGCATGCACTCTAGGACCTGAAGGAGGAAAGGGGAATCTATAAAAGTGACCTATCTTTTCTTGGAGCAGCAGAAGCAAATTTTGAATCAGAACCTAATGAAGATGATTTAAACTTAACTTAAATATATTTTACATTTCCTCCAGGATTCTAGGACTCTTCATCCGTGGTATTGAGGAAAGTAGCCGGTCTAAGCGGGATGGACTTTTCTATGAAAATGAATGCATTGTGAAAATTAACAATATTGAACTTGCAGATAAAACCTTTGCACAGTGAGTTTCTCTTCATTTTTAAAAAATTTCTATGGTATTCAATGCAGATCAATCCAAAGTTTCAGAAGTTATTTGACAAAATAATTTAAATATTGCATTTTCCCCTTTATGTTATATATAACACTAACATTTTTCTAGTACAGACATTTTGGAATGAAAGTATTTTACCTCCTATATACTCAAAATATTTTACCTTGCTATATACTCAAATCTGTTTTCTTAAACTGAACATTCTACTAGTTATTTGTAACATTTCCTTAGTAATCAATCTATAAACTTCAAAGCCTGTTTTAATAAAGAATCATAAATGTCATTAACCTGTCTTTTTTAAAACAAAAAGAACTAAATTAACCAACTGTTCATTAGTTTCATTTCATGAAAATTAGATATTTGTTTTAAGGCAGCTTTCCATTTCCTGTTCAAACAGTATCTTCATTACTTGCACTTCTTTTAAAACTAGACTGTTTATTATTCTAGGGTTCAGAGGATGTCTGTTCATTTTTCATATGTAGCTATCTTAGTAGGAATTTTAGATAATCAGATTTTGCCTAAAATGTGTCTGTTGAAATTTGTGTATATGTGTACAAATACTTACCAAAATATGTGTGGTCTAAGCCATCTTAGAAAAGGCATTTTATAAATGACATAGTAAGCACTGAAAAGTGAGTTTTCTTTTCTCTTTAATTAGTGATTTTTCATATGTATGTATGTATGTAAAATTTTATTAAGGATTTTTATTGCAATAGTAAGAAATAATACAAACTAAACTTAAAAGGAGAGAAGAAAATAGAAAGAAAGAATTAAAAGTGCAAGAAAAAAGAAAAAGAAAGAAGAAAAAGAATATACTAAAGAAAAAGAAAAGAAATATGTAAAGAATTGACTTCCAACCTTCATCACAAGTATAGACAACTTTAGTAATTCCTCACCCCATAAGGTTACAAACAGATAACTCTTCATCTCATATCCCATCCCTTATCTATATGCAAATCTATAAAACATGGACTTTTCAATCCCAGCGTCAGCAAAACGTCCATAAAAGGTTACCAGAACTTTGCAAACAAAATGCCTTATTTCAACTTTGATCAAATAAACCAACTTTATATTCCTTCTTTTTACTTCTAACAGTCTTAATGTTTAATTCATTCAAATATTGTTGTAGGATGTGATTTCTCTTCAGTTCTATATCCCATCACACAGACTTCCTCAAGAGTTTAACAAGCCTCTTTTGTAGTTCCAATAAGAAACATTTTCCAAATCATTCTCTTGCTTTGTCATTTGTATTTCCTCTTTAATTTTTTAAACTTCACCCAATTTCCTTCATATATCCAGTAAAGTGTCCTTTTCTATATGATTCCCTTGGCCTGTCATTTGTAGTTCCACTTTTGGTACTCTCTCTCTTTTGTCAAACAAAATTTGCTCACATTTGTCATTCCCTCATTAACTTCTTTTGCACATAGTCTATCATAGAAGCAGACATCTTTGCTAACAGTGTTGATATTGTAGTTACTAATTTCTGTCTCCATTCTTCCAGGATCTCCTTTAATATTTCTGATATTATAACATTTTGTGTCATTTTGTAAGTCCAAATATTAACTGACATCAAGAACATGGTTATCTTTTTTTTCTTATGCTTAGAAAGAGTGCTTTAGTCCCCTCTAGTGTCCAGTTTCTAAAATCATAGTCGCTTACTTTTGTTATGACTTACAATATCCAAGATAGCCAAAATAATTCTGCTTCCCATGAGAAACTATTTTTGATAATTAATTCCAAAATCTTGTAGTAAAAGTCAATATTCCAAATTTATCAGGACCTTAATCAGTTTATAACTTTCTTAGATCAAAATCTTATTTAGCTTTTTGCTGTTTATTTCAAATTCTTTAAGTTTTTAAGCTTATAATTAATGTTTCTTTTGTTCAGAGTTGAAGATAAACTCACCCAGTGACTTTTCAACCTTGTCATTCTGAAGATCTCTAATAACTTTAAGATGGTTAGAAGGCAATCTCTGAAAGTGATTAGAAAGTGAGGCTTGTGAACTTTGTGCCCTCTAAAAGGCTGTGCCGTGGTTGCGAGCAAGATGGCTAATCCCTTTGTTTCCCAGCACTCAAACCTGTGGAAGACCTCTCTTCTGCGGACTCCTTGCAAGAAGCAACTGTCTGGAGCACATTTGGGTGATCTCCCATCCTCTCCTTATCTGGAGAGGTTCCAAGGAATTGGACTACTCACCGGTTCTTTGGTCTTTGCCATGGTCATTAGCTCTGCTTTCATAGGGATGTCTTCAGTTCGCCATGCCTCCCCTGGGAATCTCGTGATTTTCTCTTTTAATATATAGTCTTCCCTTTTATTGCCTGAATTGCTATCTTTTAAGAAATTTCACATAAAACAGCAAAAAGAAAGAAAATATTTTCCTCTTATGCAACAATAGAAGGGAATGGTTTTTCTGAGATACTACATGCATTATATCTAAAAACAAATTGAGGCCCCTAAAAAATCTCAATGTCATACCTGTCATACATACCAGTCACACCACTCCCACACCAGAGCTCCATTAAGACTTTATTTATGCACATTTATGTAAAGTATAAATTCAACATATGTATACAAAATCTGAGAGCCAGTCCAGTATAGTGGTTAAAGCACTAGGCTAGAAACCAGGAATTCTAGTACCACCTTAGCCACAAAGCCAGCTGGGTGACCTTGGGCCAGTCACTCTCTCTCAACCCAAGGAAGCAGGCAAGGGCAAACCACTTCCAAGAAACCTTGCCAAGAAACCTTCAGGGACTAGTCTAGGCAGTCGCCAGGAGTCAATGCTGATTCAATGGCATTACAAAAAAAAAGGTGAAAGAAAATCCCAAAATCTGGTATACATAGATCTGTGTAGCAAAATTAATTTCCCATTTTCAATATGGTAATTTTGGTCTATTTAGATGAGTAGAGATTTAGAGTGGATAAGATATGATCTTGTTCCATTGTTACACATTAGGAAATCTTTAGTCAGATTACAAACAGAATCATATTCTACTTGAATATCTAGCAGTGATGAGAGGGTTAGGGAGAAAAGGCAAATGACAAAGGTATGGATATACAGGTATCATTATATATTCTAGTTGGTAGAGACAGTGAACAGAAGGAAAAGGCATATAAAAATAAAATTGATAATAATGGAACTTAGTTTAAAGTATGAAAATCCTAAATTCAAATCTCAGTTATGGAGAAGAGCAAGATAGTCTCCATCTCACAGTATATTTTATTTTACAGTTATTAGGATAAGAACAATAAAAGTCTTTGTATGCTGAAATGGATACTTAAGTGCTATGAAAATGAATCGGTTAGAAGTATAAATTCACTTTTCTAAATAAACTAACATACTTTGTAAGAATGTAAAGAAACTAAGTAGTATTGTGAGAATCTTTAAAAGCCCTTTCCATTAAATAATTGCTAGTTAACACTATTTAACTGTTAAAAAGTTAACACTGCTTAATTATTCAGATCATTTTATGTTTTTTTTTTTAAATTTTTTCAAGAGCACAAGATCTCTTCCGCCAAGCAATGAAATCTCAGAATATCATCCTGGAAGTTGTCCCTTCTTATGGCCGTGAACAATACGAGAAGTTGGTCATCGCACCATTGTACTCCCCAGATAATGCCGAACACATTTCAAAAGGAAAGTTTCCATCTGCAGCCCTTCCAAAGCCAATGATGAAAGATCTAGATTTCTCTGGAGCGAACAATCTAGAGACTGGTACGCATGCGTCTGCCAAGAGTCCTAACTTCCCAAGAATTAATAGAAAGCCTTCATCGCCATCTTTATCCCCACTAATGGGCTTTGGCAGCAAGAAAAATGCAAAGAAAATAAGGATTGATCTCAAAAAAGGTGATGGTTGTATTATAAGTTGTTAACACTTTCCTAATATGATTTTTAAGGCTTGATTTACATACCGGTGATGTGGATGTATAAATTTGACTCATGCATGGCAAAAGCAGCTGGAGTGCTACCTGGAAACAGAAGTAGGTAAGCACTTACACAGAGGAGGCAACTGGCAAATAACAAGTATGGTATCAGTATATAGCTGCCACTGCATTTAAATGTCTTTCCACACAGAAGCTGGACTTCCTGGTTACTTTTATTTTCAGTCAACAAACATTATGTCTGCTGGAATGTTTTAATAAGATGAAATAGTAACTTGATACCTACTGATACTGATAAGGTTTAGTTGAATAATTTTCTGTATTCCATTGTACCATGCTGGTTGTTAAGATTTTAAAAAGGCTTCCTATGAAACTATCAGTTTCTTCAATGAACCAGTGTTGGCTGAAATCATATTACAGAACAGAATTAAGAGAATTTGGTTTGAAGTCTGAACACTGAATTATGGCAACAAGATATTTTCATGTTAAATTCAAAGCCATGGCAGGTTAAACAAGTCAAAAACTTACTTCTCAAAGCCCACTTGAGAGTGATCTTTTGAGGACTAGGGTATTCTGTGGATAAGTTGCACAGCAGACTGTTTACTTCACACTAGAAGGTTTACCCATGGCTTGAAAGGGCTTTAGTTTCTACTTGTTTCAATTTTATTGTCCATAAAGTACTCCAAGAAAGTAAAATAAAGAAATAATACATAAAGTTAGCAATTAGCAAGCTTTGATACTTCATCAGTTTCCAAGTTCTAAGCCTTGAGCACTTAAAATTACTCCAAATTCCACACAAATATATGCATAGTCTTACTTACTTCTGAGCATAGCTAGGAGCAGAAATGTTTAGAGAGGTGTCACATTCTGTCTTGTCTTTCTGTTGAATATGTGTGTGCATATGTATATGTTGTCACTAGGTGTTGGCTGCAAAGAACTCCTTGAAAGGTCTGTAAGTAGAGATCACCATGAAAAACAATTTCAGGTTCTATACCATAACATACTTCCGAGAATGTGCCCAAAATGAGTTTGAAAAGGTTTTGCCCATGGAACTCCTGCTGGAGCCGTTAACAAGGTCAACTCTCCTAATGGCTTCTGTCTAAGTTTTTATCAAAGAAAGACTCCCTGTAGGGCTTTGTGCCTAAGTTAGGACTCTGCTATTTAGCAGTTTGATATCAGAGAGATCCACAAGAGTTGTAAGCAATACACAAGGACACTCCTATTCTAGCATTCCTGTTCTTGGAAAGCTAGCATTCAGGAGTGACTAATGCAACAACAAAATAGCCAGTGAACTTTTGTATAAGATCTCCTGACACACCAATTTTCAAGAATCCCTAAAGGCTAGAGAATAAAATGACTAACTGCAAATGGACAGCTTCTGAGCACTTATTTCAAGATCATAATAGCTATCAATGTGCCATATTCAGATCTAAAGCAGGCAAAGGTGCTTCAGATCCAATGTGGGAACTGCTGTTATGCTTGTTGCTGTACAGGACTTACATAGTAGCTGCATGGGGCTCATCTGAGTTATGGAGGTGGTAACAAGGCAGCAGTGTGTGGTTGCCACTTCTGCAGTGCCTCCTGAACTCAGATGACTTTTCTGAGCCCACATGGTTACCGTGAAAGCCCAAGTAAAGGGAAGGCTCCTTTCAGGAGCTGCCAATAGATACCAATAGTGAAGGTGCCCACACCAAAGCTGAAGCCTCTTTGCCCACTTCAGATTTGAATACTGCACGCCTCTAATAATAACATAACAAATACTATTTGTTATGCAGATTAAAAAATGCCTCCAGATGTTTTTGCTGTACTTTTGACCTTTTCTACTGTAATATGTTGTTAGTTTGTGTTCATTCGTTGAGTTACTGCATGCCTTATGTAAAAACAATGTACAGAACAGAAGTGGGGAAACAGGCAATAATTCCTGTTGAATTTGAAGAAATCAGATGAAAGAAGCACTTAATTGCTGCTCAGGAGAAGCTGAAGATGGTGTCTTAACTGAGCATGAAAACAAGGAATGGATCATACTATTCTTACCTATTTAAAACAAACCCACTTTGACTGAATATACATATTTGAAAGCTTTTGAGAACAGCCTTCTGTTTGTTGTTGTTGGTCTCATATTTACAGATACTTCTTCTATTCTTTAGGACCTGAAGGACTAGGTTTTACTGTGGTCACCAGGGACTCCTCCATACACGGTCCTGGTCCTATATTTGTAAAGAATATTTTGCCTCGAGGTGCAGCAGTTAAAGATGGCCGTTTGCATTCAGGAGACAGAATACTGGAGGTTGGGAATCTATTCCTTTACAACTTACCACAAATCTTATTATTAAGTGAGTTTAAACACAGTATATGGTGAGGGCAAAAAAATCTAAACTTTTCTGCCATTGTATGATGCTTTTTCAAGTGATGCAAGCCTGTTTAACGTAAAACATGGGGCCCAAGTGAATTGTAAAATACTCATAATAACCAATTTGTGTTGCATTTTTGCAAATATAACTGCTTGCATTCTTGCTGATTTTTTTTTAACCAAAACAAGGATATCATCTTCTGGCCCTATTGCTACAGCTAATGTTTAGCTTCTGTAACCTGAAGATGAGGTCAGGTTTCTTGGATAATCTATGTTTGCATTCATGATCCTTGCCCATTTTTGCTTTTAAAATCTCCCTGAGCAAGACTGGGAATTTGGAATTCAGAAGTAATAAATACTCCTTGGGTATCCCACCTCTAAGGAGATGTAAATCTCCTCCTGAAGATGCTAAGCTTAAGATTCAGCAATTTGTGGCTTTCCAGATTCAGATATTTTGGATGATATTAATTATTTGGATCCATCGAAATCCAAATCCAAATCCAACTTGGGCTTAAGCCCAAGTTCAAGATCAAAATAGTCTTGGCTATCACTATAAAACTGATACAATAGCTCTTTAAAAAAAAAAGCCTTTTGAGCAATATTCAAACAGGTTTTGGATATACCTGTTTAATGTGTTTCTCACATTATGTGGGGGGGAAAAAAAGCACAAAGCAGGCACAAAGCAAGTTTCTCTGGGGATGCTTATCATGCTATAGCTGAAAAAGCCTTTCCTCAGTAGCCATTCACCATACTTCACTTGGCACAGACAACTGCAAAATCTGTGCAGTTCTGGGTGAAGTGAAATCATGCCTAAATCAGATGACATTGTTGGAGAGAAGTCAAAATTCAAGTTTAGTCTTTGTGACAACGTCTGGCTTGAGTCAGGAAATGTTTTGAAGTATGTCTTCCCTGACAGGCAAGTTTAGTGCTCCATCCTTACAAGTGTGTCATCTAATGCAACCACAGGCAAACCTCGGCTTCAGCAGCCTTATGCCTTCCCCCATTAGAGGCCGGGGTGGGGTTGAAATGGTGTTCGTGCAGGGACTCAAGTAGCGAACTTGCAAAAACTTGAAAAAGCCAGTTTGGTCCAGTGGTTAAGGCACCAGGCTAGAAAGCAGAGATGGTGAGTTCTAGTCCTGCTTTAGGCATGAAAGCTGGCTGGGTGACTTTGGGCCAGTCCCTCTCTCTCAGCCCAGCTCACCCCACAGGGTTGTTGTTGTGGGGAGGAGGAGGAAGGAGTATTAGATATGTTCGCCACCTTGAATTATTTATAAAAATAATAAAGGTGGGATAAAAAATCTAAAAAGAAAAAAAAAGCAACTGTTCTGCTGCTGCAGAATAGATCTGTCCTTATGAATTTTCACTGGAATTCCTGCAGTGGTGGCTGAGTCGAATGGAATGGAAGGATGGGAGGGAACTTTTGAAGCATCTGCAAGATGGATGACCTAGATGGATTAGGCCCATAATCCTTAGTTTGATATCATATAGATTAAGTTGCTCAATATTTAATAATATATAGTGAAATATTTTTGCTGACTTGTTCATTTAATGGTGTTCATTAGGTGAATGGTAGAGACATCACTGGCAGGACTCAAGAAGAGCTTGTAGCCACACTGAGGAGCACAAAACAAGGAGAGGTAGTTTCCCTGGTCATTGCTCGCCAGGAAGAAACCTTTCTGCCTCGAGAACTGGTAATATTCTTTGTAAAATAAAGGGCATGGAAATGTATCACTGTTTATTAGATAGTTGAAAATGTTAATTTAATGAAGATTTTATGAGGTTACAAAATTGTTTGACAATCAGAATATGTTTGAATTCTCTTATCTACACAAAAATACAAAATCAGTATAATGTACAATAACACTATTGATATTAGAATTATATTTAACATTAAAAAGTACAGTATGTATGATTTCTTCAAATACCAAATTGATTATTTTTGTTATTAGCAAGAGTGATTGCCTCCCATTCATTCTAACATGTGGTATATAACAACTTCCTCCTTGTTAGATTTGTCCAGATACTTATTTAATACAGTAATACTACTCTTCCTTCAAAGACAGCAGGATAAGGTATGTGATAACCATCTCCTCCATGTTATCCTGATAACAAACTTGGAAGTCAGGCTTAGACAGAGAATGCTTCATGTTTCAGCCAGAGCTGACAAGAGAATTGTCCTGGACCTAAACTGACAATCTACGCAATGCATCTCACTGTTTCCCATTATGACTTCCAGTGGTTCTAGGTGGTATGCATCCTGCGCTTCATTCAGCCAATCATGTTTAGAAAGCTCAGTTCTAAATTAGATGACAATTTTAGTTTTCTGGGTAGTATTCCTTATATATGTATAACAAGGAGGCAATGAAGGAACAAAAATTCTGTGTACCATCTGTGTACCAGTTCACCCCTCACCCAAACCGTCTGCCCAATACATACCAAGTTGTACTGAAATCTGAAGGTTGCTACAGAACAGGTTGACCTTACATTTTAAAATATAAAGATGCAATGTTTAAAATATTTCATAATTTCTCATATGTCAGTTTGCCAATGATATACCGCAAAATGGTTGTTTAGAATAAGAAGTTGCCTTGTTCTGAAAATGTGTTCTTGTCCAGTCAGTCCATAGAGAAGTCTGTCAATATAGAGAAGGCACTTTTCTGGAGTAACTGCCATCTCAGAAAAAAGTAACCTCTTGGTTTCCTCTTTGTTATTTTCATTTTTAAAAAATCACTTTAAGCCTAATGGGTAAAGGGAGGCCAATACACCCTGTCTTTGTCTCATTCCCTCTCTTGAAAGGAAATAAACTCCAATAAGACTCTTCCTTTTCTCTGTCTTAAGCACTTGGTTTTAGTTCAGCACTGTGAAAATCATCTAATATATCAATGACTAGGCATCTCCCCCCCCCCCTTCCTTCTCCTCCTCTTCTTTTTTGCTTGTTTGTTTGCCCTTTAGCACTCCAGTCCATTTTGGACTGACAATTTTTGTAATGACAGGTTACCATGGATTAGTATACCTACAAAAAGCAGAGTAGATTTAACTGCAGAATGATTTAACATGCATGCATTTAAATGATTTAAAATACATGCATTTCTGTCCTCTCCTTTGTAGTTTTGATAAGTCTAGAATGCAGTAAGTGTGCTGAACTTAACCTTTCTTATGGGTTGATAATGCAGTTTTGCTGTTTGCCCGCTGAAATGCCGAATTTAAGCCAACTTTGGAATTTGAGAAACATCCTAGCCCAATGCTTAGAGGAAGAGCCAGGTCTTCCTGGCCTCATAGATCTTGGTAGACATCCAAATTAGAAATCAAAACAAACTATGTTTTTTTCATTCCTCAGCCTTATTTAAGGGAAAAAAAATACAAATAATCTGCTATGTTTATTTATTACTTCAGATTTATTTTTTTCTTATTGACCATATATAGAATTTTTTCCTGCACTCCACCCATTTTGTTCTGTGAGGTAGGTTAGGCTGAGAGAGGTGAGTGATCGAAACATAACCAGTGAGTATCTTGCTTGAGCAGGGTTTTTGACCTCCTCATTTGAAGCTGTAACCAAATTCAGCACTAACCAGTTATACTCCAAAAGCAGGGAATGGGTCCCTCCCTGCTTTTTCTTCTAATTAGCTAATCAGGGTGATATACTGGTAGGTGTGAAACAGTTACCAGCTTTCCACTATCAATGTCAGGGGAAACTAGCAATAGGAAAGCACTGATTTTGAAGCACTGATGGAAAAATGCTCCCCTTTTCCCCCAGAAAATATATAAATACAGGGGGAAAATGTCCATACACACACAGTATTTTTAAGTACTCTTTAGGGATGCAAATAAGTGGATTCTTTGAGTACTTCTGGAGAACTGGAACAGATCTACCAATTTCTAGGTCAAAGGTCAGTAAGAAGAAGCTAGTCCATGAGGACTGAGTGGCTTTCTTGTCCCTAGAGGAAGAAATGCATTTTTGTAATTGGACTGGAGACCATACTGTGTAACATGACCTCTTTGTACAGGAATAGTAATAATATTATATTGAAAGTAGTCATATAAAATCTGCCTATTACTTTGTTCATAGAAATCTTTTTGGGGAGAAATAAAGACTGGATAGCAATATGTGAACTATTAGTATTTCATAATTTATTTGAATTATTTGAGGGACTGCCTCCAATCACATCTACTCGTCCCATCAGGTCTGGCAGGAAGGGCATGTTGCAGGTCCCATCCATGATGGAATGTCATCTGATGGAACCCAGGAGGAGAGCCTTTTCTGCCAAGGCACCTACCCTGTAGAACATCATTCCCAAGGTCAGATTGGACCTGACCCTTGTAACCTTCTGGAAGAGCCTGAAGACATGGCTTTTCCATTTGGCCTGGGGATCCAGGAACGTGGGTGTGGAGCCTGTAAAGTGGCTGTATTACTAGGGAAACTGAGTGTGCTCTCCAGCTATTGTATCAGTTTTATAGTGATAACCAAGACTATTTTGGTCTTGAAGCGTGGATTTCAATGGTATGTGGCATAAAGCTTTACAACCACATTAATGATAGAAATTCCAGTCCCAATTGCCATCCTAACTTGAGGACTACCTGTATTTATTTATTTGGTAAGTTAATATAGCCGCCCATCACACATACATGACCCTGAGTGGCATATAAAGTTAAAAAACACAAAAAGCCATACAACAAAACAGCCAAGAACACAACAACCAAATGATTAAAAAAAAAATACAGGTAGTCCTCGAGTTATGACGGCAATTGGGACTGGAATTTCTGTCACTAATGTCATTAAGCTTGATGTCATGTGACCACATCGCTTAGCAACAGCAATCCCAGCACTCCTTGTTGCCATCATTAACCTAATCCCACCAGTCATTAGTGAGAACTCACCCCGATCCAAGTCATTCCTGGCTTGGACCCTCCCAGCCCTGAGGTAAGAGACTGCCTCCCCTTCAACTTCCCCCAACCACCAATCCCCCCCGACCTCTGCCCTTTTGACCACCCTGCACCCTGCCTTGTGAAGCTGCAACTGCCCCAGAAAGCCCCAGCCACGCCAGCCCGGCCCAGCAGCACAGCATGAAGCCCCAGACACAGTTGCCCTTGCCGCCCTGCACTTGGAGGCCACTACTACCCTGCACTCTGCTGCCCCCAGCTGACCTTCACTGTCTTCTTTGTCCCACTGTTGATGAGGCATGCTCAGCCTGGCCCTTTGTGAGGCAGCTGCTGGCCACGTGATGCCTTCTTCTCCATTTCTTCTCGCAATGTCAGGAAGAAAATCTCACATGGCCAGCAGCTGCCTCATGAAGGGCCAGGCTGGGTGGGCTTGGTCAGCAGGGGGAGCAAGAAGATGGTGAAGGTCAGCTGGGGGTGGCAGAGTGCAGGGCAGCAGGGCTGTGGGGTGCAAGGGGCCAAAAGGGCTGACATGGGGGGGGAGATAGGCAGGTGGGGGAAGTTGAAGTGCCCCTGCAGCCATAAGTGTGGGTGGGCTGCCAAATGCCCAAATTTTCATCACATGACCATGGGGGCACTGCAGTGGCCATAACTTTGGGGACCGGATGTGAGTAGTATTTGTTCAGCACTGCTGTAACTTTGAATGGTTGCTGAACAAATAGTTGTAGCTCGAGGACTACCTGTAATTTCATTAGTCGTTAATTTTAGAAGAAAACATGAGAAATAATCACATTTTCCTATGAGGATGATGATTTGCTGAGGCTGGGTGGGTTATGTCTTACACTTTTACATCTCTACCCAGGTTCTATCAATATAGAAAATAATGCTAAACTGTGGCTAAGTGCCACATGTATTAGCTGGAAATAGTCCAAGTGATTGTTAGAGCTTGCATTCTACCCCCTTGTTTCTAATCAATCTTCAAACAGAGTTTTCCAAAGCTTACTTTTAACAAAACGTAATCAAGATTCTTTGAAAATATTACCCTGATCACTAGAATATTCACTTATTCCATTTTATTTACATTTGTGAAAGACCTTCTTAGTGGTGGCATCTGCTGTTTGGAACACCGTGCTGATATGAACGGTTTGCTTATTATTCCATTGTCTACAAATGCTTACTTAAGACTCAGTTTCATTCAGAATTTTGCTTTTAAATAAATAAATAAATAAATATTCCTTTAATTTCTCTCATTAATTTTAATGTACATGGTTTTATATTTATTTCATTTATTGTCAGTTTTTGTTCCTAAATTTGAGCAGTTTAACTACAAGATATTATATGGGAATTGGTATGAACAATTTTAGGGAATCGAATAAACATACATGACACAAAATGATGGGTTGGCATTTCAGTTTCCTCAGGTAATGAGGAAGCCCAGCTGAACAGTGGAAAAATAGAAAGGAATAAGTATACTCACCATGATGGTTTCACCTGAGCAGATGATCGTTGTCTTTATAATTTTGCTCTCATGGCACACTTGACATAGATAGTGGTGTTGTACTGAAAAAAAATTCTTCTGGAGGCTGACTTTCTGTACCTGATGTATGTTTACTACTCTCACAGGTTATTAGCATTACAGTTTTCTCCCTCTGCTTCATTGTTGCATTTTAAAGCACCCTAGGAATCTCTGCATTTTTAGATGGGCAAGAAAAGGCATTTAGAATTATAGATAGATTTATAATTTCTGGGTGTACATTTTAATCCATGCACTAAGGATTAATTATCTTTCAGGAGGACAAGTTGCTCCTCACTGGCTTAATTGAGATCTCAGAAGGCAGGGACACCGGATAGTTTCAGCCTGGCCTTCAATTAAATTGCTTTTTTATTTCTCTCAAAGAATGATGCACAGGTGCTAGGTCTCATAATAATGAAGATATTTGAGTTCTAATGCAATATAAAATATAGCTCTGTTTACTCATTCTATAACTATATAACATAGCATGTTTAGTAACTGACTGGCTGAAAGAAAGGCACAATTGCTTAGGCATATCGCAACTTGTTTTAAATCTACTAACGTCTGAAACTAGTCTACTGAAGGTTGGCATTGTGTGCTAAAATGTTAGTAGTGCTCTTGATTTTCTTCTTAAATACAGTACTATCTATTCTTTTTGCTGTCTCAAGACAAGTATACATTTTACTGGCAGAAAATATGTAGAAGGAATAGTACGTATTTTGTGATTTTTAATTAAGTGGATTTCTGGGGACTAGGATAATTTAGACTGGATAGTAAGTCCAGGGGAAACGGTGTAGTAATTAAAGGGCATAAATATTCCCCTGCTAGTGTGGGTGGTTGATAAAATGGAATGCTTACCCTAACATGAGTAGTTGGGACTGGGAACTATATGGGAACAATTGTACGTGTTTGCTTTAATTTAGTCACCCAACACAGTAGTTGAATGTTTCTGGTATGGAATCATTTCTGACATGAAACTGCTAAGATGAGGACCGACCCAAATGGAGTCTAGCAATCCTAACTATTAATGCCCACCAATAGTTGAGTGCCTGACTTGAAAGACAGCAGAACTGTACTCAAGTTATCACATTGCCTTATTGTATGCTTTTCACTGATGAATCAGTATTGGATGCTAACTTTGCACTCTTACGGTAGCAGTGAAGAACTCCAGAGGTTCCTGAGCTAAATCTCCCAGCATTCACCATTTACACTGCTGGGTGAGTCTGCTAACAGTTACAGTTCAGCAACATCTGAAGAACCACAGTCCCCCAGTCTGCTTTGCAAGTAACTTTTTGCCATCTTCCATCCTTGTTTTAAGGATTTCTTTTTTTACAAATTATATTTATGTGTGCCTTGCTTTTGTAGATAATGCAGTTTTAGGAATATTGCATAAATAAAAGACAAATATATTGCCCTATTTAAATAAATGTTTAAGTATTAACCATACATAAGATGATGTAATGCAACAGTGCCATTTCTTTAGATTAATAATGTATTACAAGATTAATATTCTGTCATTCCTTTGTATTTTGACTAACCACCCGGAGCACTTCTTTTTGACTTTGAAACAATCTTGATGAACCATAGTTCATAAGTATGTATTCACAGGTAGTCCTTGCTCACTGATCACTCATGCAGTGACTGTTTGAAGTTGTGACAGTGCTGAATGAGTGGTACTTACAACTGTTCCTTGAAGTTCCAGCCATCACAGCGCCTTTGTGGTAATGTGATCACAATTCAGGTGCTTGGCAACTAGCTTGCACTTATAATGGTTGCAGCGTCCTGTGGTCACAGGATTGCTGTTTACAACCTTCCCTGCCAGCTTCCCACAAGTAAAGTCAATGGGAAAGCCGGCAGGGAAGGTCACAAGTTGTTCTGGTAAGTCCCCCTGGCCTTCCTGTGCTCATCCACCCCCTGGCTTTCTTGCGCTTGCACCATGTCTCACCATCCACCCCTTGTATCCTGCTGTGCCATCCACCCTGTGGCCTTCCTGCACTCACGCGTGGCCTGCACCAAGTCTTCCAAGCCTCCCCCAACTCCTGCGCGGCCTGTTCCAGCCCTCTCAGGGCCTCCCCTGGCCTTCCCCACCCCCTTGTGGCACCCCTGAGGCACCCCCGGGGCACCCCCGCATCCTTACCTAGGACTCCTGCCACTTCCCACTTAACAACCTGCACTTCCTTTTGTTATGACCGCAACCAGGACTGCCGGGATTGTTGTCACTAAGGGATGTGGTCATGTGATGTCACATTTTATGACTGCATCACTTAGTGATGGCAATCCCAGTCCTGGTTGCCATCATAACCAGAGGACTACCTGTATAGGTAAAATAGGGCTATCAGATCTGGCTGCCAAAATTCAGATAAACACTAGATGACAGCAAAGATATACAGAAAACTTTAACTCTTTGTTGTCCTCATCATTACAGCCTAGATCTGGTAAACCTAAATATAGATATTTCCTGTGTCAAACTGGATCTGCTTTAACATAATTTTTGAGGCACTGCTGAACATATAATAACAAATGTAAATTTGCCATATGATTTTATAAATCATCTTGTTTCTGGTGTAGCAAAGGATAATGACAGTTGATTAGATTACAGGATAGGTCTTTCTTAAATATGAGCTCAGGGAACGTGAACATCAAATTGGTATACGAACTGTCTTCACATTATAACTACAGTGAAACCTAGATTACTCTTTGAGATTGCTTCAGAAGGAGTAAGAGAATCTTAAGATTCTTTCGTAAAGCAGATCCACAAAATAAAACTGGGATCAATTACAAACTGTCCTCTTATTATCCACTTAGCCAAATGTTACCCGGAATGCGTGCCAGTTGTTGATAGTGTAACAGCTGGGGTTAGTAACTGATTCCAAAACTCAGGATTATCTTAATTTGCTTAATTATCAGACTCTACAGATTGCCTTGTGATTAGTATATGTTATAAAATACATTTGGTTTTCCAGCTATATAATAAATACTAAGTTGATTTTTCTGAAGATAATGTAAAGACTATGAGGATGGGTGAGGAACTGTTTGATAATAATCTGAAGTAAGTTTCTGTTTTAAAAAAAAAATCATAAAGAAATCATGCAACTATTCCACTGATTCAGTTTGATTACCATTTCCAAAAAAGATTGATTATAAGCCCACTTTTAAAAATTAATTTAAGTATTGTTTCTCTTCTTGCTCCAAAGAAAGTAAGACTCTTTCAGTGGAAACAATCATATTTAATACAGCTATATAAATTTCCGGAGCAATATTACTGTGAGAGAAGCCTTTGTTTTAACAATTGTGTATATTTATCATTGCATTCCTATCCCGTCTTTTCTTCTGAGAACTCAAGACAGCATTCATTTTGCGCCCACCCCCCGACAACAGCCCTGTGAGATAGATTGGGCTAAGGGAGAAAGACTTAGTGAGTTTTCCTATCATCTGGTGCTTTTCCCAGCAACCACTTCTTACCTGACACCGCCTCTGAGAGATCAATGAAGTACTAAGTGACTTTGTAACAGATGGTGAGAACTTAACATCACCTTGAATATACCAGGCATATCGTGAAGGACTTTCCCCCTCATCCTGCTGATGTTAGGGTACGGCATTTTATAACCATTTGCTGAGCTTCAGGTAGAAGAAATAATATCTGACAATTTGCAATCATCTGCTAAGTTTTAAGGAATGGAACAGCAAAAAGCGAACGTCATTTTTAGTCCTTATGCTTACAATGTACTAAAAGAATATAAAGGGGTGTCATCTGGAAGTGTATGTGGCATGGCTATGCCTGATGGAGTGTGTGGGTTTGAGTAGAAGGCAATCCCAGGAGGCAGGAAACTGGTAGTCCCCAGCCAATGGGCAGAAGATTGTCAGTTCCTCAGGGAGCTGGGTGAATGGAAACCAAATTAAGTGAACAGATTGATTCTAGACCCAGGTTGAACACAACACATGTACACAGTATGAGATTTGTCAGGAAAAATGCTGCTGTTAGAGAGCCAAATCATACATCTGGGGAAAGCCTTAGAAAATAAATGCTGTGATGCTTTTCTTTCTTGCAGATAGATGCCTCTGAACATGTGCTCCCTTAAAACATACCAGTTTTGTAGGAGGTGAACGACCTAATTATGTGGATTTCTGCTGTTCTAGACACAGTAAACAACTTGGTGGCCTGATAGCGTCTTAAAGTTGGTGAAGTTCAGTCTGAACTGATTCAGTGGAAGGATTTATATTTGTTCTTTTGTGGAACAAAAAGTTGTTCTTTTGTGGAACAAAAACAGAGTTTTGGGTTTGGGGAGATCATTGAAAGCCGTTGTTGGGAGAATAGCCTTTGGCAAGGCAGGATCTCTCAGTGATCCACCTCTTAGACTTGTTGTATAGGTAAAATAAGATCAAAGGCAGGTTGCAGTCTTCCTCTAGTGCTTAAATCAGGAAAGATACCCAGAGCATCATAACTGCTTTTTAAAGACTTTGTTAAATGGCTTTGCCTCCGCTGGTGGCAGCACCTGGGCTCAGGAGCTAAGGAGGGCTGGCACTGGTCAGTCCTTGGATGGCAGATCTCCAGAGAATGCCAGGCCTGTACGCAAGACCAGGAAGTAAAAAACATCCTGGAAGAAGGCAAAGGCAACCACTTCCAGGGCCAGGAAAACTGCATGGATCTGTCCATGAGATCACCAGGGGCTGTGTTGCACTCACTGCGCTTGACTTTAAAACTGTTTCATCTCAGATATACAGGTGTCTGGGAAAGAGGGCTATATCTTTTTTTTTTCCTCATACCTTTGAGTCAGTCCTGGCTCCCAGCAGCTGCTTGGACTGGTCCCTGCAGTTTTCTTGGCAACATTTTGGGAAGCGATTTACCCTTGTCTTCTCCTTCCCAGGGCTGAGAGAGAGGGCCTGGCCCAAGGTCTCCCAGCTGGCTTCGTGCCTCAGGCGGGACTGGAACTCCCAGTCTCCTGGTTTCTAGCCTGATGCCTTCCCCACTACACTAATCTACTATCTTGCATCAGTTGTTACTAATAAACTGATAAATTAGTAAGCATACTAATGCTTTGCTTTTACAGCATTATTCATAGCACAGTTCTTGCCTTTATGAAGAGAGGATTATAGGTGGGAACAAAAGGAATGGCATTCACTACTGTACATGTTGCAGTATCCGATCCAGATTGGAGAGCCCTGAGACTTAGTTTTAAGAGAAGACACATAGGAAGATGCATACTATGCACTGGATAACGTGCAGTTCTTCTCTACCAACATTTTCATGTTAACATTAGCGTAACATTTTACAAATATCACATCAATTCTTTCTGGGTGGCAAGATTTTAAATAAAAATTAGAACTATAATAGCAGAATGAACTTAAGAGCAAATCTTTTATTTTTCAGTATTTATCTAAGATAATGGTTATTCCGGCTTCAAGATACTGCTTTTTTGAATCACATGTCATTCTTTTGGAAAAGGAGACCAAGGGGGTATGAATTCATAAGCCTTTGAAAATGATACCTTTTAAGTCCATTGCCTCTTGCTCTCAGATCTGAATGGCACCCGGGGGAATATGTTCCTCTTATCAGACCCGAGCAGTCAGGCAAGAGGGCAGCCAGCACACATTCAAGAGGCCATGGTGGTGTGTGCTGGTCAAGGACATCCAACAGTTAGCAAAAAGTCTCTGGCTGCGTTAAATAAATGCTGTTTCCTTCCTGGCTTTGTGGAGGCTTTTTTGGCCCCAGAACAATAAGGGTAACTAAGACAGCCCTTCTATCAAGGGAGATGTGCATTAGATTACCATAAATTCACAGTTAGACAGTACGGTAGTCAATGAGTGTTGGTATTCTGAGATTAAATAACAAGATTTAATTGAAAAGTTGTCTCAGGAGAGAAAGAAGCCTTAGACAATATTGAACATACATTAATATCATCTGGACAGAGAAGAATTTATGTGATTGAGAATATATTTCATTTCATTTTTTAAAACAATAAGAATTGTTAGCAAAGACTAGATGCACATTTTGCTGGAAACTTGAAACTAAGGATTTCTACTGTAGGGCATGGGAAATTTGTTTCACATCCCTTCTCTCCAATAATTTGGTTAACAAAATTGGTTAACAAATAGACTGTAGCTTCTGTTAAAATAAAAATGATCAAATCAGCTGTTGGTGCACAAAGTGACTGGTCCTCTTTAAAAAGAAAACTTGGGGAAAGGGAAAATGAGTAGATGACCCTCCCTGCCAAAAATCTGTTTTGACTTACTATTGCAAAAAAGGTATAGAGCTAGAGAGGAGAAAGTGAATTATGATAGTAAACCTTGAGAAAAGAAAGAAAAAAAGACCAGTGATGAAACTTTCTTCAGTAAACTCAACAGGTGGGCAGGCAAACTGTCTAAGTTTAAACATTGATGGCTGTGGGAACTATGCACAGTTCTCTGGTTTGAATCTATGGCAATCTTCATAGAATTCTAGAAGCTTTCTTAGCCTAAGTCAAACAAGAGTTGAAAGAAAATGATTAGAAATGTTGAGATGCCAACATTCTGCTCTTTTCTGTAGCCATTTCTATTTCATAAACATACATCTAACAAGTTGTTCATGGAAACAAAACAATAATAAATGTTAATTGTGGGATGCCTGCATTTTCAAGGTATACAGAACAGGTTACAGTAAGAGAGTGTGGTGTGTGCCCTACCTGTGGTTTGTCAAAAGATGGGAATGGAGATAATATAGGGAATAATCAAATCAGAATTGTGTTTTAAGCCCGGGGGGTGGGGGCGGTGGGTGTGTGGAATGAAAGATCTGTACTTGGAAATATAAAAAACAGAGTTTTTGTTTCTAATGCTAGGAAGAGGGATGGTGGGTACATAGTTCATTGGTAATGATAATTGGTCATCATTGGCTTTCTCTTGTCTTCACACTGCCTATCAGCTCTTAAAACTTTTTTAAGGAAAATGTTTTCTCATAAATCTGTTCTTTATATGAATCAGTATTATCAGGCAGAACATTTTCTTCAAATTGCTTTAATAAATTATTGATGCATTGACAGGTTGCAGCCAAGACAAAGAACAAAAGGATTTATTAGAGCTTTGATTTACTAGCATATGTAAAATCACATTTTATTTTCAACTTAAGAAGTCTTATTCTGCAATCCATTCAAGTCCAGTTGTCAAGTTTGATATATCCTGGATGTAATGAATTTGTAGAAGTTACCAAAATGTAGAGGGGGAAAAAAAAAAAAAAAAGGACTGCAGCAAGTGATTGCATATTTTCAACTACAATTATCTGCAATTGTTTTGGACTTCAGAGTTGTCAGGTACTGCCAACTGCTATAAAATGGATTGGAAAAATATTCTTGGAAATGTATTTGCAAATCTTCTTGCCTAATGAGATGAAGTCCAGACCACTTGTACGTGAGGCATTTCACATGGTTTATCAGTGAACTTGCTTAGTGCTTTTCTAGCATGCTTGATTATATTGCATTGATGCCTTTTTTAAATCGAAACATTTTATTTTCTGTTACTTTCATCAGAATGTTTTAATATACATTGTATTGGTATTATGTTACTTACTTCAGTTTACTTTTGTGCCTCTTTGAAATACCTAGCTGCTCAAAGTGAGTGATGCGAAATGTTGAAAGAGAAGTAGATGGGGCAGAATGGAGAATGGCAATGTAAAGCATTGTGTTCCGAGTGTTTGGGATATGCTATACTGGTTACCAAGTAAAACAAGAATAAAATATTCACTAAATATAAGTGAATATTAAATATTCTTCAGAAGATAACTGCAATTATTCATCATAGTTTGTGTGATTCATGCATATGGTTCTGTATCTGTTCAGTAGTTTGTAACTTTCTAAAGAAAACTTGATGTTTATTACCAACCAGTGCCCCCATATGGCATTTAAAGCAAGCAAAGTGTGACAACAAGCCATTCCTCTTGTCTCATCCACTTGGGAATTGGCCATGTGCTGAAATCTTATCCCCATTGTTTGGTCTTTACCAACAAGAAACTATTCTTTCCAGCTTAGGGTCTCTCTACAAACTTAACTGTTTAAAATGCTCTGTCCCATTCCTCAGTTCAGCCTACAAATTTGAGAAATTCTACTTTAAGCCTTGTTTTACCTCTGCCCTGACAGACAAGGGAGGTGAACAAATATAGTTCCATGCATTAATCTCGACCAGCGTAAGCTATAGTTCGATGTCCCCCAAACCTAAAGGATCACTTCCCACTAGGACATTTACTCAGCTGAAGGTCTAAGTGACAGCCCCAGGCTAAGGGATCTATAATCCTTTCATTGAAGTAAGTCATTTTGCCACCATGAGCCTCTTAGTAATGGATCCTCATCTGCTTTAGGCTTGATCATCTGATCATTGTTGGATTTCAGAAGTAGAAAGTCCACATGTCACTCTTGGGCTTCTCAGCATGGCTCAGCTCAAGAGAAGGAGGTGTATAAGGAGGTGTTCCTTTCTCCATTTCTGGTTTTTTGCTCCCTCTCAGAATCCAAACTTGGCATATTATAAAAATCAGTTAGAATGTTCTTTGATTATGAATACCTCCTTGACATTGGAAATCATTATCTGCTATCTTTGGACCATCGCCACCCTCATTACTCAAGCAGAGTAATTCTGCTTCTCTGTCTTGACCTCCCATAACTAGCCCTTGTGCACCATAGGATCCATGTCAAGAACAATCAGTGACATCACCGTTGGGTGCCATTTTTCCACATCTTCTGAAGAGGACATGTTGGAGGATTCCACATCTGAGCCAGAGAACTCATCCATCTCTCCAAAAGCAGAAGTAGGAGTCCAGACCAATCTCTCCTTCTGAAAGTTTTGGTTTCTATACCAAGCAATGCAAATGGTATATTTTCTAGACATTAAAATACAGCAATGTGTTCCACTTTTACAGGACCCTATGTTTGATGCTGCACTTTCTGTCTCAATTACGGTGTTTCTGGCCCTTTTGAAAACTGTAAAGGACTTGACTAAGCCATCATCCATGCAAGTGCAAGTTTGTAGTAGTGACTGGTGAGAAAGTCAAAGGATTAGACCAATGACTGGCCTCAAAAAGGATGAAGATTTATTAGATAAAAAAAAATGGAGGCAATACAAAAGGAGCTGACAGAGGAAACAACTTTCCAAAATGAAGAGAATCTAAAAGCAGGCCTAATAAACAAGAGCAACTGTCAGAAGCAAGAGATGTAAATAATATTCTGCACCTCCAGCTCAAAACTATTCTCAGGCTACAGAACGAATGGCCTCTGAGCCTTCAGGGTTGAGAAAGAGGCACTGTGGAACAGGAGATGGATGAACACAGCTGAAGACAAAGGGATGAATTATGATAGTTACTAACTCACAACTATGAAGAATCAAAACAAATGTGCCCTGATCAAGCCCATGACCTTGTGAAATATATTGTAGGCCAGGAACAGTTGTCATGGATGAGATTAAACTTCCAAGGCTCATCAGTTCAATGTGTGAGAACATGAGAGTAGCCCTGTTAGATCAGGCTTAGGCCTATCTGGCCAGCATTCCATCTCACACGATGGCCCACCAAATGCATCTAGGAAGCCCACAAATAGAATATCAGGGCAGACCTCCTCTCCTGTTGTTGCTCTTGTGTACTTAGTATCTGCTTCCATGACTAACAGCATTGATAGATTTGTCCTTCAGCAATTGGTCTAGTCTCCAACACAACATCTCATGGTAAGCAAACTACAGAGGACATACTAGATGAAAAAATACATTTCCTCTTATCGGTTTTAAATCTTCTGCTAGTTGGTTTCATTGAAGAGGTAGATAGAATGATTATGAGATTTATAGATGACACAAAATTGGGTTATATCCTTTATGCATTATTAAAAATGGGCTGAAAATAGCACATTAAATTTAACAGAGACAAATGCAGAGTACTTCCCTTAGGAGATAGAAATCAAATATACAAATTATCTAGCTTGGCAATAGTAATTGTGAAAAAGATCTTGGAATATTATTTGATTACACATTGGACATGTGTCAGCAGTGTGATGTGAGTGCAAAAAGGCACAACTTAATACTGCATCAAAAGAAGTATAATCTTGAAATCACAGGAAATAATACAGGTAGTCCTCGCTTAATTATCATTTGCTCATGACCATTTGAAGTTACAATGATGCTGAAAAAGGAGACTTATGACCGGTCCTCAAAGTTCCAGCTGTCATAGCACCCCTGGAGTCATGTGATTGTGAACTGGGCACTTGGCAACCGGCTAGCGCTTACCATGGTTGCAGTGTCCCACAGTCATGTGATGCCCATTTGCGACCTTCCCTGCTGGCTTCCCATAAGCAAAGTTAATGGGGAAGCTGACAGGGAAGGTTGCAAGTTGCTCTGTTAAGTTGCGCGACCAGCCCCACCACATTCGCACCACGCCTTGTGGGCCACTCGTGCAACCTCCCCGCCTGGCAGCAGCCACCCTCAGCCGCACCACACTCATGCTGCACCTTACCTGCCTACCGGCCTGCTTGCAAGCCACCTGGGACTTGCTTAACAACCCTCAACGGTCGCTTACAATGGCAGTGAGGATTGCTGTTGCTAACTGATGCATTCACATGACGTCGTGCTTTATGACCACATCACTTAGTGACAGAAATTCTGGTCTCAATTACTGTTGTTTACTGAGCACTATCTGTATTCTACTTTTTTTTGCATTGACTAGACTACACCTTAAGCAATCTGTCCATTTCTGGTACAATATCACACTGAGGAAGAGATGTTACAGCATTCTTCCAACTACCTGAAAGTATGTTAAACAGAAGACCATCCAGAGGGTCTGAACAGTACAGAACACAAAATAATGAATTCAAGTTGCAGGAAGGCAGATTCTGACTGAATGTTACAATTACCCGGAGAAGTGGGATCCACTTCACTAGACTGTGTTGAAGTAGAGATTAGACAGTCATCTAATGATGCTTTAATTTGGATTCTGTAATCTGTGGGTTTTGGACTCTATAGCCTAAATAGCTTCTACCAACTCTGTTGTTTATGATTTTAAGTCAATTTTGAGAAATCTTATCAGATTCTTCAATTTATCAGAGCATCCCTAGACACTTTGGAGGAGGGGGTGCTGCTTTCCACCCATGCAACCTATTTGACTGAATCTCCTGACTTGTTTACCAGAAAACGATACGGTTGATATTATCAGACTGCTTTTTTGCTTTGCCTTCTGGCCCATATGGCTCCTACTTCTGCTATAAGACTCCTTGTCATGCTTCAGTTGCATTTCTTGATGGCTTATTTCTGAAAGAGATCCTTCATTCAAATAGATAGCTACCTGTGCCTTCCCAAACCAGTACCTATGGCTACACCCCCAGAGATACCATCCTTTGCTTCATCGTGGAGCTAGCAGGAAATCATGTCATCCTAATTCTTCCTGCCCCATATCACCTCCTTATGTTCTCTCCTGTGTTCTGTTCATACAGCTTTAATGTACAACATTCAAGGCTCATGGCTGGTGGTTGCTCACCTAAAGTTCCAGACCTGCCCAATGTCATCCACCATGTGAAAAACCTCCTCCAATTGGCATGCATGATGTTTTGGTTACTCCATACACTGCCATAATTTTTCTTTTTTTCCTTTTTTTAAAATTATTCCTTGAAATTATGAGTCAACCAGTCAACCTTTAACATCAAGGAATAATTTAAAAAGAAAAAAGAAAATGCAATTGATCAAGAGCACAATGGAAGAGCCAGTTTGCTGTAGTGGTTGAGGCACTGGGCTAGAAACTAGGAGACTGTGAGTTCTAGTCCCACCTTAAGCCCGAAATCAGCTGGGTGACCTTGGGTCAGTCACTCTCTCTCAGCCCTAGGAAGCAGGCAATGGTAGACCACTTAGGAAATCTTGTTAAGAAAACTGCAGAGACTTGTCCAGGCAGTTGCCAGGGGTCAAAAACTGACTCAAAAGTGCACGTGCAGGCAAGCACAAACACACACACATACAAAATCAACCATTAACCTATTGACCACCAGATACTGGCAAAGAGTTGGGGATTTTATATGTGTATATATCTTAACTGCCATCTAACAATTATCCAGATTTGTGTAGCTGAGATGCAACCACTGGGTAAATGTTGTTGAAAAACTGAAGTTTGAGAAAGGTCTTAATTGTGGGAATTTGTAAACTACCCTAAGAATATTACATAAGAAGAGTAAGTGAGGAGCCAGGGCTTCCATGGGAGAAGCAGACACTGTAGGCTACAGAAGTATAGGAGAGGAGACTTTTTCACTTATCATTTTATGCATTCATATGCAATTATATGCATTCAGCCAAGGATAGGCTAGTCAATGTCAGGGTTTCATATTCTAGGTCAACCAGTTGACTGATGGACCAACCAACTTACAATAGAAGAGGGAGGGGGGCTGCCAAAGCCATGGTTCCAGTCTCCCTTGTAGCCAAATAAGGATTGGGAGGCAAGAGAACAGGTCAGGGACCAGGTGGAAGGGGCAGTTCTACAGGAAACCTGCAGAACCAGTTAGAGCAAAAATCTGTCAACAGAAAACATGTCACATCAGGCCTGCTCTCCCTTGGGCATCCACACAACTTACATTGCCTGCATGCAGCACCTGGAAGTAAGGTAAGATGAAAAACACTTCCAGAGTGGAGTAGCTAAAGGTGAACTTTGAACCCAGTGGACTGTTCTTGTGCCAAGGAAAGAATGCTGTAAAATCCTTTGCTTTGATGGTGAGAACTTTCTGTGCGGCTTCTCATTCAATCCCCTATTCCTATTGACCAAAATCATGATAATTGCATCTACCCTCATCTGAGGTTCTCAGTGCTCCAGCAAAAAGGCTGTAAAGCTGTATTAATTGTGTGCCAGCCACAGAATAGCACCTTCCTACATGCCCCTTATTGGTTGAGTTGGAACTATTCCTGTGTATTATGCCTGAAAGTGAATGAAAAAAGAGAATGGGACAAAGTAAGTACCACTACACTAAAAAAGCAAATAATGTGTAGAGAAGACACAACAGTCTGCAGGAGAACGGATGGAGGAGATGTAATGCCTAGGGCAAGACTTATTTCTCTAATATTGCATTTAGCAACTAACATGGGATTAACTGAAATAAATACACCCCATACTTTATAGTATATTCAGTGCAGCCTACAGTAATCCTTTTTCAGATATATGCCAAACTATCACTTGATAGTCCTGAAGAAGTTGAGCCCTGCAGGACAAAGATAAGAGAGCAGATGCTGGGATTAAGTCCAGATGTATTTGGGGTTCAGGGTGCAAAAGTAACAAACTGCAGGGCAGTAGAAGTGCTTTTCTTAAATAGTGAACTTTATACTAGAAGTTATACCTACTAATATTATATACTTTTTAAAAATTATTAAAAAAAACAACTTTGAACCTCTTACAAGTACAGCACCTTTCTGTTATTCATTAAAGTAGCCTCTCTTGGAAGCCTACTCCTAGTGTTAGCAAAACGGTGACTACATGTTTCCACCTTAATAATAAACTAGCAAATAAAGCCCTGAAGGTTTACCTGAATAGCAACTTACTTCCCTACAACCCTTATCCAAAATATCTTGGGGTAACATTGGATCGGACTCTTTCTTATAAGTTACATCTAGAGAACATGGCTGCAAAAATTAATACTAGGGGTTGGTCTACTCCACAGCAGAATACTGCGCCCCTGTAGGGCTTAACAGCTGCCATACTAGCAAGATAGACGCCAGACTTAATGACACCATGAGGATTATAACCATATGCATTAAAACCACTCCCATCTGTTGGCTTCCTGTTCTGAGCCATATAGCACCACCAGTTTTGCAAAGGCAAGGTGCACTAGTGAGAGAATATTGAAAAATCATGAACAACCCACTTCTTCTAGTGCATGCTAATCTTCCCTACTTATCACTTGCAAGGCTTAAATCTAGGAAGCCTCCATTGGCACTTGCACAACATCTGCATAACAACTTCAACATTGACTCCCAGTGGAAAGTTAAATGGGTTGTTGAACACCCAGATACAGGAAGACATATAGATGACCCTATGCAAAAGGTGCCAGGTTTTGATCTATCTCACCAGCGATGGACGACCTTGAACAGGATTCACACCTTACATGGCATCTGCCAGGATTCATTGCATAGATGGGGTATGGCATCGTCACCTCAGTGTGACTGTGGGGCCGCACGTCAAACCATAGATCATGTTGTGACCAGCTGTAAGCTGAGGGCATATAATGGCCCAATATCTGATTTCTTTTATATAAATGATGCTGCCCTTCAATGGTTAGATGGCCTAGACATTTAGATCTTTTTAATATTCATATTTTAAAGTGGTTTTAACTTAGGCTAAATGTTAGTATTTAATGTAAGTCCATGTATGAGATGCCATACAATAAATAAATAAGTAGCCTCTCTTTTTTCAAAAAAGTTTCTTTTTTTGAAAAACAATTTTGGCCATTTTTAAGGAGCTGATCAATTAAAGTCAATGAGATTCTTCAGGTAGGTACAACTTTTTTTCAGACTCACAAGGAAGCCTAAAAAAAGAGAGTCTGTTTTAATGAACAGCAGGGAGGTGCTTTGCTCATGTTAGGCCCAAAATACTTCTTCAAATTACTTTCAAGGTGTGCTCAAATTACCCTTTTCTCATGAAACCGGTGTTCATGAAGCCTGATTTGTCTGCAAAGTTATCTTATATCGAGCTACTCTGAAATAAGCCTTTATTCCCAAGTCCTTTGTCTTTTAAGTGAACCCTTCAGCACCTCTGTAACTTTTAATATTCTTTATTACTGTACTGGGGAGTCTAGATGAGAGTCTTAGGGAAAGTGTCCCAAGGACCTGGCTCATTAGTTGCAAAAAGTCAGTGAGGTTGTCTAACCCATCTTCCTCCTCTGAGAAGTCTTTGAGGTTCTTAAATGTATAGTCTTTAACTTCTACAATCTTTCATTTTATATGATCCATGAATGAACTATTAAATGTTAGTATATGCATTTACTATTAAACACGAGACAAATAAAAATGAGTATTAGCTCTCATAAGTTATTTGATGGGCAGAACATTCCCAGAGTGCTTTCTAGAGAGGTAAGTAGCTGTGAAATGTTATGGATTACAGACTGAGTATTAGCTGAGCTGTAAGAAATCTAGTATTTGAAAATGATTTAGTATATTTATATTTGTCATTTCACTCCAGCACATTTAACAACTCTATTTTGCTATAGATAGCATTCTGTGTACTCTGATCATAACCCAACAGATTGGTTCAAAGAACTAATCTGACCAATAATTATGTTTTAATAAACTAATAAATCTTAGCAGAAGTATGAAACGCTAGAGCACCCAAATGTGCATGTTTTACCATTAAATGTTTTGTGGAATTTAATTATGTAACTACATCTGTAGGAGTAAAGTTTTATTTGAAGTTTTGTCAGAATGCTTTTCTAAATTGTATTTTTTAAGTTTTGAAGAAAATACTATTTGGGAAGAAGCCAACAATTGCTTCTGTTATATGGTGATCAGTTTTTATATGTTTGAAATAAATATCAGAATATTCACATTGAAATAGTAAGTTACAGATTAAAGTGGAGAATTTATGCTGAAAAGTATAAAGAGTGTAAATAGTTACATAAAATATTTATTATTATAGAAGGTATTACATACATTGATTTAACTGTGGTATTACCATTAATTTTGTTGCACTATTGGAAACAGGAAGAAAAATTTAGCAGTTTGGTACAACTTAACTAAGTTAACAGGTGCACTTATCTAAATAAAGTGTGATATAGAAATAAATTGATATACCAAAGTGTTTCCTAAGAAACCCACACATTTGCTTGTTAGTAGGAGAAATTAACTATGGGGTATGGATAGTATGGTGCAAGATTTTCATTGCTGTTCTTCAAAGCTTATATGATCATAGATTACTCTGTAATCCCTTGGTTTGTTTTTTATAGAGGATATGTGATCACTTCCTTATTGTGGAGTAATGATTATGTCTATCTTATTAGCATATTAAAAATCTGGCAGACTGCCAAGGCATGGTGATTATGATTCTTTGTTGACAGGGGTGTACTTGAGAGCACATTAAGGTAGTAAAGTAGGGCTACTCTCCACTTCTGGGAGACTTAGAAATTCATGACCTCCATAGCAGCCATGGATTGAGTTGGTATGTGAATGGAAGATGAAGGACATTGTACATAGTATTTTGCTATGGTCAGATCACTTCCTGGTATGGATAAGGCTCATTGCTGCTGGTGACCTCCATAAATGGTAGTGGTGGACTGATTAAGATGGTTTGTCCTAGGTGCCTCATGGACCCTAATGGATTCTGGCAAGTGCTTAAGTATTTTCCAAGCAGCCCGGCAGGCAATTGTGCTGCACCGCTGATCATGTTCTTGTGGTCAAAGGCAGGATGTGATCTCTGAGCAACTTTTTGCAAATCCTGGGGAACTCTGGAGTTATTCGGGAGTTCCAGGAAATGAAGTGACAGGAGAAGCACCTGGAGTGCTAGTGGAAGAAGACTAGGAGTGAACCTGATTGAACATGGGTAAGACTGAGCCAAACATATTAGTAAGGGCAGATGTAGGCAGTAAGGAGATGACCTTGATGGAGATATGCAGGATCCATTGCCTTGGCAAAAGGGGATGAAGCATTTTTTAAATCTACAATGAGATAACATTTAGAAGTGTCTCAGGTGGATGCCTCCCTAATTCACTGAACAGTAAGGAAGAGAAGGAGGTATAGAACAGACTTGCAAGGTTCTGTTGTTATAGCAATCTCAATAAAAATAGTTTTAGTCTATCTGTGGAGTTGATTTCCTAGTCTGATTTATCTAATGGGACTGACAGCAGTCTTGCTCCATCCTGGGAGAGATGGGCAGGAAGATCCGCCTAATAGCCCCATTGAATTATTTGCATAACACTTTACTGGAAAAATTGCTCAGATTCATTCAGGGCAGGACTTTGCATTGGTGGGGGTCTGAGGAAGTGGCTTGTGATGAGGTATTTTTCTACTGCTGCCCACTGCCATGGAACAACCTCCTTGAGATTTGGACAGCATCCTCCCTGTTTGCATTTAGGAAGGCTATCAAGATGGATTCAAGGCCTTTCAACCTGTAAGAGCTGTTGCCATTAATTATGGATGGTGGGTGGATTTCTGGATTTTATTGTTTATATGCTTTTATGTACTTTTACATTTGTACTGCAAACCACCAGGAATTCTTTGAAATGCAGCAGTATATAAAAACAATAAATAAATAAGCAAGTAAGGAAACAAGCTAGCTTTAAAACAGTGGCAAAACATACATGGATAGAAGGGGCTTTGAAAAGCAATTTATATCATGATGTACATGGTGAGTGGAGTGGGGATGCTGTGATACTATTTTTTCTCAAAGGAAAAAAAATGCTGGCTATGCCAAAGCTCTTACACATGGCTAATATAGAAATATGGAGCTTAGTCCTTGTCCTGATGCATGTTACAGCAAATTGTGAAATACTTTACCCTTTGAATATCCTGAATGCTGTGGAGAAACGATTAGTCATGGACTACTGTCTGTCACTGCAGGTGGTCTAAGGAAACAAAGATGGTGGTTGCTCTGAGTGGGAAGCATTATTCAGTATCTGATGACAAATGGATAAGAAAGATATAGATGATCGTTTCCTAAAGAAGAGCAAGCCAGAGAAGATATTATGCTAATAAGAAAAGCAGAATATCTGAGGGAAGGATATAATTTGTTAGGGAGAAACAGGAGAGAAGGTGCTAAATGTCACACTTTATATTAAATTCACATAAAATTTGGGATGATCTCCATAAAATTCTTCAGACAGTCAAGGAGGGAAGGATCAACAAAACCATTATTGTGAACCATTCCTAATATGTACAGGGTTTTTTTTTTTTTCCTGATTCACTTATTTTCACCTGATAACGTTGTTGTGGTTTGTGAATTATACAGGACAGCCCATAGCTGACATCATGTAGAGATGAGTCTGTAATGTCAAGAGGCTTAAACATCAGCACATCTATTTTATACTAAACAGCCATTGGTTTTTATTAAAAATAATTCCAAGCTTTCATACAGTGCAGTATGTTATTACATTTTAGTGTACACATTATTTTCTAAAACACTAATTATACAATTCTGTTTTTAAGGATTTAAAATTTACATACTGTATATGTATATAGCTTTGGGTATAGAAAAAGCAGTAGAGGTAGGCTGTTAGATTATACTACAGCATATTATTAATATCAAAATCAAATCATTTTTATGTTTTCCAATTAAACAGAATGCATTCATTAAATATATGAAATATTCTTGTTATACATGAAATTGATGTTTATAGTTCAGTAGATCCTAATTTTTTCTCCCTCTTTGAAATAACATGTTTTCCAAATTGAAGGCATGTTGTTTATTTTTGTTCTTTACAGGAACAAAAAATAAAAGGGTTTAATTTGCAATATTGGTGGATGTGCTGTTGCTCACTGATATGAGTGACATTTCCATAAAAGAAGTTCCAAGAAAGTGAAATCCTATAAATATTTCTTATATAATGAGAGAGAGCTCCTTACCTGATCCCTGATTGTGGGAATCAGAGTGACTGTAGGGAATCTGAAGAATTAGGAATGAATGGCCATGAAAATACATCATATAAAAGAAGCACAAAGCTTGTCAATAGAAGAAAGGGAGAGAGAGTTGCAATGTCCCTGAAGCCTGCCTTGTGCCCTGACATTTTTGCAGGCAAAAATGTAGAACACATTGTTTATTAACGTGTTTATTAGATTGAAAACAGCATAAAATAGTATTTTATGCTGTTTTCAGTCTAATAAACACATTAATAAACCATGTGTTCTACATTGGCATAAAATGTAAGAATAAATTGTAAATGTAGAAGAGCCGTGTTAGTCTAGGGTAGCGAAAACAGGAATCTCAGAGCATCTTTTCCAACTAACATCAAAAGCTTATGTTTTTTAGTAAAATGTGTTGACTGGAAAAGGTGCTATCAAACTCATCATGATTTTTGGTCCTAAAATAGTATGTATCAGTCATACGATGATCAACATATTTAAAATATTTTAACCATGATTGTGAATTGATGTAGTTTGCTTAAATGATAGGAACCAGCTTTGATGGCTCTAATTCATCTCATAACCGGACTTCTCTGCTGTTCTTTAGTATGACATCATAGTTCTGTCCCCTGCTAATGCAGTCACTCTTGTTCATGATTTGGAGAATACGTGACTGCATCCAATGATCCTTTCAGGGCTGAACGATAAAAAGTTGGTATCAGGGATAGCTTGCCTCTGTATCACTTTTGCTTATAGAAACTGTAAGAAATTTGAAATACTTTGAAATAAATATTGTCTGGTCTACCTCTCAAGGCAGACTTTTCATTCTGATTCCCAATTAAAATGTAGTTAACATGAAGGACGTCCTCTGTCTCTTGAGGTATTTCTCTCTGTTCCTAGTCTTGTATGATCAGAGAAAAAAGTATTTACCTCCTATTTTTCACATGTTCTGCTTTCTCTGTTCATCCAACAGAAAGGAGAACCATGTTGCAACATTTTTTCAATCGAGGCAACAGAGCAATTGACTTTTGAAATTCCTTTGAATGATTCGGGTTCAGCTGGACTTGGTGTGAGCTTAAAAGGCAACAAATCTCGAGAGACAGGGGCTGATCTTGGAATTTTCATCAAATCTATCATCCATGGTGGTGCTGCGTATAAGGTATTTTATTTATAATATTTTCATCTTGAGAGAACTTCTGTTCCAAATTGTCCATCTAATTCAGCATGATCTGTACTTATTCTGATATCAGCTCTTAGGAATTTCAGATAGGAGTTTTCTACATCACCCCAAAATACCTTGTTTTGGATATATTTTGAACATGAAACTAAAGTAGGTTGAAATCATTATATCATTTTTATTCAGTTTAATTTACAGAATATTTTTGCTAACATTACCTTAGTAAGGAATATATGCAAGTATAAAAAGTATGCATCCTGTTTTATGTACCTTTTTATTACATTATATAGATATCTTATATAACAATTAGCTCCTTTGTTATTTTGATGGTAAATGAAGTTGTTACAATCCTTTTTCTGCAATTTTTTCCTCCTTTTAAAAAGGATGTATAAATAATATTTCTGTAGGAATGGGGTAAATTATTGTTTTTACATTTCAGTGAAATGTACTTATATACTGTGGAATGCACCTTAGCAAATAGCAATTTTGGAAAATGTTTGCATTTATAGAATAGCGTCCTTGAGTTTCCATGTTTTAATTAAAAGATTCACACATGACAAACTTGTCTTAAATACCAAGTCACTAGGGCACCTGCATAAAATATGCAACACAGATGGAGCCATAAACCAGCACAAAAGAAATCAAGAGTCTCATTTCTAGGTTATAAAAGTAGTAATTCATCAGGTCCATGAATTCAAAAAGTATATATTCAGTCTGCACGGAAAATTAAAAACAGCTTGATCATATTTGAATAATTAAAATAGTACTATGGACAAAAGTGGTTGACTTGGCAGGAGTTATATCTATGTGCAGAACTTAATTATATTTAAGCTGGAGGAGGAGGAGGATCTGGGTTTTTTCATGTTGTAGTCCCTCCCTCCCTCCCTCCTTCCTTCCTTCCTTCCTTCCTCCTTCCTGAAAATGAATGGATCTAATTACCTGAAAATTAACAAATTCTCTCTTATTGTTTTAACAGTATAAATGTGATTTTTTTAAAAAAGTTTTCAGTTCCTGAAGATTATATTTATTTATTTATGGGGGAAAATGAGTGGATCTAATTACCTAAAAATTCACAAATTCTATCTACAGTATAAATGTGATTAAAAAAAAAAAGTTTTCAGTTCCTGGAGATTATATTTCCCTTGAAAACTGCTGTTTCAAAAATGTATATATCTTTACTTTCATACAGTAAGATAATTTCCAATATATTCTATGCAGTGTAGCATATATATTAAGTAATATTAAATAAGTGGTAAGTGTTCAGTACTTGTGTAGATTTATCTCACTTTCCTCAAGAAATCATCCATATCACGTATATGTGCATAAGTGTATAAGCATATTCGTGTTTTTAAACTTTGACATTTGTTTATACATATTTGACATGGTGGTTTTGTTTTTGCATGAGTTGGTGACTGTATAATGAATAAATGGAATAGAACTGAGAAGAAGGCTATGTGTATTTAAGCACTGGCATTTAAATTGTTACCATCACTGCTTCTTAATATTATGAACTAATTTATTTTAATCACAAATTAAAGTGGTAGTGTGGATGTTGTACTGTTAAGTTTAGACTTGTAGATCATGTTGTTTGTTTAAATGTTTCCAAGCCTGTACCCTTGGTGTTCTGTAATAGGCTGCTTAGTCCAAGTCTCTTCTCAGCCACAAAATGTAGTGACTGGCTGTTGACACAAATTTAGTTCTATCATGGTTAGGAACATAGGGTTGTCCCAGGGTTAAGAATGCCTGATTTACAGATGACCCATAGTTAAGAACAGAGCCTATTGTGGCAAAATTCGAGTTAAATACACAATGGTTCGAATTAATTACACAAAACTATTTATGCATTATTATATAATAATAGTGTTCCAGCTTACATACAAATTTCAACTTAAGGACAGACCTTGGGAACGGAACTTGTTCTTAAACTGAGGACTACTTGTATACATTTTCTTTTGTCCATGAAAGTACACAGATTTTTTCTAGTAACATTTCTAGTAACATTTGCTAGTTCCAAATGTTTTTTTCATTCCATTATTCTTCTCTTTGTTTTCACAAGTAGTAAACACTATTTTATCTGAACATTTAAGAATTATACAAAATCTGAATTTGTAGTTCTTACCTGTGATCTCTGTTACTCTTTGATAAATAACTCAGGGACCCTTCCCCCAAACCAAATGCACGAGAGAATATGGTGGTTGGGAAGAGCCCCAAAGAGTAAGCTGAGACTTATATATGTGTAGAGTTCAGGGAACAAAGTGTCATCTAGTGCTTCACAATATCAATATTAAAGAGGTTTGGTATAGTCACCAGTGCATTTCATTTTTCTTGTTGCTACTGATTTTATGTAGTTTCTTCTTTAAATTCTTCTTCCTAGACTTACAGCTATTGTTGGCTTTAATGAACTACATTAATTAAAATCATTTTTACAGATAGTTTGTGATAACAAAAAGAAGAGAATTTGAGTGTGAATATACTCTAATACATGGTTTTCCGAAATGCCTTGGGATAGCATCTAAAAAAGAGGTTAATGATAAAGCCAATTCAATTTTTCCTGCTATATTTGCAGGAAAATAAGTACTGTCCTTCATTATAAAGAAAAATTGACGTTTTGTAAAATGCTTGCCCTTACAGATGCTGGAAGCAACTTATTCAGTGTGAAGAATAAGCACCTCTTCTAATAATGGAGATCTCAAATGTTGGATATGTACTGAATTTATGGACTTTAGAGATGAACACCCTAAACTAGTGGGGTTACTTTGTTAAACTGATTGCCTCCATATCATAAACAGGCCTCTTTTTGGTGCCTTCAGAGTCTTCAGACTGCTTAGTCTGGAGAGATCATGTATAAAAGTGGCTGTGAGGTTTTGCGTTGGTCTTAAGCACTTGCTACCGATGCCTTTATGGCATCAGTAGCCCATAAAGATATAGCAGAAGCTATTTAACAGGCAACATACTAAGAGGTACCTATGCAAAATCTTATATCATTTTTTTCCAACATATTAGATATTAAATTCATGGACTTGGTTATACCTGAATCTAGCAGCAGGATCTCACTGCTTTAGTCAGAATAATGAAAGCAATATTTCAGTGTCAGGTTGCAAGCTCCACCCCTATAGGACATGCATGTGATGTTGTGACAAATGTAGAAAAGGAGCAAGGCTTCCATCACAATGCTGCTTTCATCAATCTGAACCTCCCATTGCCTCCCCTGTGGATGCAACTGCCTGACAGCGAGTACAGATTACATACTAACAGATGTATTCAGTCTGCAAAGACCACCTTCAGACTGAGTCTGAGCAACAACAGACCCAAGGTCTGCAATATATTTTTAACTTTCTTTTTTCTGTTCTGTTGATTTTTGTTGGTAACATCCTACATAATGAAGAGTTCATCATTTGAAAGTTTGCACACTCTTCCTTTCAGTATTAAGGATGGAATGATACTACACTTGTCTCAGATGGTTGAAATCTCTTTCAGAATTCTTCAGAATGGAGAGACTGCTTCAGCTTTGTTCAGGAACAATTTTTTCAATGGTTTCAAACAGTAATTCATGTTTTGCAGAATCTATCAGTAAAACTACAATAGAATTCATCAAAGATCCTGCATAATTTTAAGCACTGGTTTGACTGAGATTGTGCCCTAATTATTATGGTTTCCTCTGACTCCTCAGTGGTTGGGGGGCCTGATCCAGCAAGCAACCAGCCTCAGCAGTCAATAGTCAATCAGCTACTTGAGACTGATTCAGTAGATAATCAGCAGGAGCAAGTGTAGGGAAAGTCAGGGATGCCCAGGCCACGTCGGCAGCTTTGGAAAGCTGAGCAGAGGTGATCTCCTCAGCTGCTTAAGAAGCCAAGATGTCAGCACCATACCTGCCTCCGGCCTATTTAAGAACAGTCACCAGTAACAGGCCCTCTTTTTGATATAACCCACCAACCTTTGCTCTGCTCCTTAACTCTTGGCTCTTTGACTTGGAATGACTAACCTCTCTGGTATTTGATTCCTGGACTACCATGGACTCTTTTGTCTTTCTGTCACCCCTGCACCTTGTTTCCCTGAAGCTGGGCTTCCTTTGTTTCCTATGGCTTGTATCTGGACTGATCTCTGAAATGCCCCCGCTACATCCAGCCATCGAGCAAAGCCTTGCTTCCCTCTGTTTTCTGGAGTGCGCATGCATCTGCAAAGCCAGTTGTCTACCTTTCTTTATAATCAGCTGCAATACTACCCATCAGTAAACCACTTGAGGATCAAGCCAGTGTGTTTGCTCAGTCTGAAACAAGACACTAATGAAAAAAGCTTTATTTGCCAGTTCCAAAACATATTGGAGACATAATTGCCTTGTATTTCCTCCCTTTTTATATTTTAAAAAACCAAAAATCATATAAGATTCTCTTCCAGCTGAAAGCCTCTGGGAATTGTTTAAAGCCAATCTTGAGTGGTAGGTTTCTATGCTGACAGTTCTCTTCATCCATATGGATCAAAATCCAAAAAGATTAGAGGCAGACTAATGTGATCTGTTTTTGTTTTTTTTTAAGAAAATATGACTTACACTAATGATAGACCTTTGAGTTACTGAGTACTATCAGCAATTGTAAGCTAGAAGATTTACTGCAGGTGGCTCAAACATTCAAACTGCATAGCCAGTAAACTGGCAGGATTTAAGGTTGATTAAGTGATAATTGATTGCTTTCTCAATATGTCATGAAGAGTAGCTCAGTTTTGGTTGCCTATCAGTTTTACAAAGCGGTGATTGCTTAGTCCACTGGATATATATTCTAAATTATCTAAATTGCATGCTGAAGTTCAAAAATATATTAATGTGTAATTTCTGTTGAAGAAGTTAGTGGTAGGACATGGAATCCGGTCTATAGAACTGAACTTTTTAGATCTTGAAGCTTTTGTATTAGGCCTGTGATGGCTAATTGGACAATTTGAGTTTCTGTTTTATACGTTATGTATATTTCGGTGGGTATGTTATTGTGTTACTGTTTTATGTTTATCAAAGAGATTAATGTTAAGAAATAAATAGAGCAGATCATGATCTCATAGTTGTAGCCTAATGACTAAATACAGAGAAGACTTACCAGACTCCCAACTTTCCTTTGCTATTGAATGTCATATCAGAAACTAATACTAGATAGAGGAGACCATTGATGTCACTTCTCCCACTGACCATTATGGCCATGGGACAACTACCCAATAGACTAGAGGAAATAGGAAGATGCACCATCTCATTGTTGAGGCCATTTTTATGATCCCTTTCTGACATCAGAATCAACATCCTTAAGATCTAATCCACCTGAGTGTAAGGGTAAAGATGAGAGCCAGTGTTCCCATGTAGCAGTTACATAAACATTCAACAAAGTCTTGGCATCCAAACCACCATGTGCATACCAAACAGTCTATTAATTCATGGGAGGGCAGGAAGAAAAAACAATGAATTTAAACCATCCTAGATGTAGAAGGGAAATTGGATGCATATACTAGCAGTGGGCTATCAATTGTTTAGTTTGGTTTCATTTTTATTTGCAGTAAAAACTCTTATCTACATAAACCATGTCTGTGGGACTTCTCCCAAGTCCTAGCCCATACCCCAAGTTAAATCATACAAAGGAGGTTGAGGGAGCCAGACTATGACCTAGATATCCTTATAATAGACCAGTTTGCATTAAGATTGTTTCCCCCACCAGTGAAGCTAGCAGAAACAACTGTCTGTCAACTCCTGACATCATGGATGACAGAACGTAGATCTCATGTAATAAAATGATCAGATACAATCCAACCAACTGCTGGAATGAGAGTTGAAATTTTCCCTCTGAGAGAGGAATAATCAATCAGAAGGCAGAAAGAGTTGAATCCGATCAACACTTAAACTTGTATCCAGGCAAACCAATAGGAGGCCAAGCAAGAAGCTGATAATATGCTGGAAAATCAATCTACTTTGCCACAAATCCATCAAATGATGAAATCAATAGATGACTCCATTTTTCAGTTTGTACATTATTAAGCGTATACTCAGGAGTCTTCATCCTGTTACCAGCATTATTAAAAGCATCAGTGACCCAGGGAAGAAGCCAGCTACTGGACCATAGAAACCAATATAAGGTACAACAGCAGGTGTGCAAGTTTTTATTACAACACCCAATGCCGAATTCTTTAGTGGTGAAGGCCACTCAAGGGAAATTGCAGGGTCAAAACAAGTCAGATGCCATGGGCAGATGAACCTCTACCATGACAGCTCTCCTCTTCAGAATTTCCAACCACCTGGTGTCCTTGGCAGGCTATCAACTGTTTCCGTGGGAGAAGAATACCTCCTTTCATTACTTTCCAGCAGATAAGAAAGAGCTGGCCTTGATATTCCAAGCTGAACCCACCCGTTTCTCAGAACAACAGCTAAATTTCACCAGCTACGTAGCTGACTTATATCAAATGCTCAGTAGGAGGGAAGATAGCTCTGAGACAAAACACCTGGCTGTGCTAAGCAAGCTTATTCTGAGCAGTCCCTAACTGCATTGAAAACTACAGGTAGTCCTTGACTGACAACCATTCATTCAGGGACCATTCAAAGTTACGGCAGTGCTGAACAAAGGGACTTATGGTCATGTGATCAAAATTTGGGCACCTGGCAGCCTACCCAACTTACAACCACAGATGCACTTTAACTCTCCCCCCTGCCTATCTCCCCCCCCATCTATGCCTTTTTGGCCCCCTGCACTCTGCGGCCCCTCTTGTCCGAGCTGACCTTCACCGTCTTCTTGCTCCTGCTGCTGACCAACCATGCCTGGCCTCACCCTTTGTGAGGCAGCTGCTGGACGCTTGAGGCTTTCTTCCCAAGATTGCGCACAGCAGTTCCTCAGAGGACCTGGGGAAGATGGCCTCATGTGGCCAGCAGCTGCCTTGTGAAGAAGCAGGATGGGCACACCTCATCAGCAATAGGAGCAAGAAGATAGCAAAGGTCAACTGTGGTGGCAGAGCGCAGGGCAATAGGAGCCTCAGAGTGCAGTGTGGTGATGACAACTGTGGCTGGGACTGGGCTGGAGTGGCTGGGGCTTCCTGGGGTGCAGCAGCTTCGTGCTGAGCTCCTGGGGCTTCCCAGGGTTTTGCAGCTTTGCACTGTGCTGCTGGGGCTTCCTGGCTTCGTGCCATGCTGCTGGGGCTTCCCAGGGTGCTGTGGCTTCTTGCCATGCTGCTGTGGCTTCCTGGCTTGCGCCACACTGTTGGGGCTTCCCAGGGCACTGCAGCATCACACTTGCACTGCTGGGGCTTCCTGGCTTCTTACCACGCTGCTGGACTGAGCTGGGGCACCTAAGGCTTCCAGAGGCAGCTGCGGCTTCTCTCTGCACTGTGGCTCAGCAGCTTCTTGCAGCCCCAGAGCAATGGTGCACCAAGAAGCCCCTGAGCCACAGAGTGGCAAGCAGCCCCAGGGCTATGCAAGTCTGGGGCTGCTTGCCACCCCACAAGGCAGGATGTAGGGTGGCCAAAAGGGCAAAGATGGGGGGAAAGATAGGCGGTTAGGGGGAGTTGAAGAGGAGGCAGTTCCTTACTGTACTGAGGCTCAGGGCTGGGTGGGACCAAGCCTGGAGTGGCTTGGATTGGGATGGGTCCTCGGCTAATGACTGGTGGAATTCAGTTAATGATGGCGGCAGGGACTGCCGGGATTGCCATCACTAAGCGATGCAGTCACGTGATATCACGCTTTCCAACTGCATTGCTTAGCAACAGAAATTCCAGTCCCAATTACCACTGTTAGTTGAGGATTACCTCTATACTTTTGAAGGAGAGAGTCTCTGCAAGTCACTTCTAGGTGAATTCCTAGTGGTGCTATAACACAAACTTTCACTTTCACTAAACTCTCTACCTTTCACTTTGAAAAGTTTTCCAGCATTAAATTTCTTAGTTATTACTTTCATGCTGTACTGAAATGTTCTGAAAAGTATGTACAGGGGCAGAATTTACAAAACAAAAAGTAATCAAAATTTCAAGTTAAAAATGCATCATTTATACACACACACACACACACACACACCTGTATATGTGTGTGTGTGTGTATTTTTTTGAAATGAATATATTGGAAATAAACTACTCCTAGATGTGACTGCCTAAAGTGTTCAGTATAATTAACATCACTTCAGAAGCTAATTTAGCTTCACTGTCTTGATGTGTTTGTCAATACACTGTTGACATGTAAACATTATAAGTTATCTGAATATATCTGAAAATATCTTTTGGAGTGCTGAATGTTACTGATTAGTTGAAACATAAAAAGTTCCTAAGATTTGTAATGTATCAAGGAGGCAATGTCTTGGTGCATGATGGTTGGGTCAGTCTACTGAACCTCTGTCCAAAACATGCTTTATTAGTTTAATATGATTGTTACATGCCACCATGTGGAAGAGGAGGCTGCTTGGCAAAATTGCAGGCCCCCGTGCTGCCTTCTTTCCCTCCCGTCTGAGCCTTTCTCCCCAGTGTCAGCAGGGCAGAGTTGCCAATAGCGCTGCCACCTTGACATTGGCGTGGTTGGGGGGAGGAGACGGGAGGAGAATGGAGGAGATGTGTGTTTGGGAGCTCTGCAGCCACCAGCAAACTGAGTCGAGCAGCCAAGCCAAAGAAGGGGGTTTTCCTTCAAAGAGACTGAAGAGGAAAAAGAAGAGGCCCAGCCCAGCCCAACGTTGGGAACGGGCAAGTGCTTTACATGCTGCCCATTAATAAAGAAGATTAAAAAAAAAATAGAAGAAATCCCAGAGAGAGAGAAGATTTAAAGACAGCCCAGGGTCTGTAAAAGGAAAACACTATTGTATACTAGTAATAGCAGTAGCATAATTGCAATAGTGATAGTATACTAGTAATAGTATAATATAGCATTGAAGTAGAAGTAATAGTATAGAGTGTAGTATAGTAATAGTAGTCGAAATAGTAGCAAAATTGCAGGCCCCCGTGCTGCCTTCTTTCCCTCCTGCCCGAGCCTTTCTCCCCAGCGTCAGCAGGGCAGAGTTGCCAATAGCACTGCCACCTTGACACCGGTGGGGGAGGAGACGGGAGGAGAATGGAGGAGATGCGTGTTTGGGAGCTCCGCAGCCACCAGCAAACTGAGTCGAGCAGCCAAACGAAAGAAGGTGTTTTTCCTTCAGAAGGAGTGGATGGTCCAAAAGAGAGGAAAAGAAGTGTAGTAGCTCAGCAAGACAATACAAAGTACAATGTAAAAAAGACGCAAAAGCCCTACGTGCTGGCCGTTAACAGAAAAAGTAGACATCTCAGAGAGAGGGAACTTAAGGCAGAACAGGCTTAAGAAAGAAACATTGATGGATGCTAGTAAATAGTGTAGAGCATAGTATATAGGTAATTGTAATAGAGTAATAGGTAATAGAGTAATAGTAATAGCATAGAGTATAGTATAAACATTGTCATAGCATATTGTAATGATAATTATCATAGTAATGGTATAGAGATAGCAGTAGAATAGGATATAGGAAGCACTCACATATCACTTTTATATGTTTGTTGTTACAAAATAAAACATCTCCCCAACCCTTATAGGGAGATATAAAAAAAGACCACCTGTCCAGGTCCAGTGCTTTCGTGTCTCTCCTGAGTCTGGGTCAGTCTAATTGGGTACAGTTTAAAAAAGAACCTGTGATGCACCATTAGTTCCCTCATAAAATAAAATAAAATAAAATAAAATAAAATAAAATGTTGCCTTATTTTGTAATCTATTTGTTCCTACTTTTCATTTTGTCCTTAGTCCTGTGTCCTGTACTTTATTGTTATAGCAGCTTTAAGTGCTGTTTATAAAGATAGATAGATAGATAGATAGATAGATAGATAGATAGATAGATAGATGGATGGATGGATGGATGGATGGATGGATGGATGGATGGATGGATGGATGGATGGATAGATAGATAGATAGATAGATAGATAGATAGATAGATAGATAGATAGATAGATAGATAGATAGATAGAGCGAGTAGACGAGCAGACAGACAGGCAGACAGACAGACAGACCTGGCAGCAATGTAACATGAATATATTGAATGCCTTACTGACTGGGATATTAGAATTGAAAATACACATTTTATGGACTACTAAGACATATGAGAGATGTAAGCAACTCTGACAAGTGCTTATAGAAAACTCTTAATGAATGCATGATTGAATCAAATTCATCGTAAGCAGGCTAATGGTTTTTCAATGCTACTTCCTCATGTGTGAGACCTTTTGAACTGTAGACCCTTTTAATCCATATTAGGTTTCCTCAGATTTATGTCATCATTATGAATAATTTGAGTTGCAATGTCTCTAAGAGAGATCATTTTTAAAAAACTAAGGATTGCTATATCTTTGTTTTAAATAGAAAACATACTGTATGCTATAGGTAAACTTGAATCAGTGGGGATGCTAAATGTTAAAATAGGTCCAACTTTAAACTCTTTCCCTTTTCTTGAGAGTCCAGAGCATAAGCTCCATCATAAACATATATATTTATAATGCAATAGAGGTCAAAATACTGAGGCTGGGCTTGACAGTAGACTGTTATTGTCACATCTATGCATGTTATATCATACTCCGCAGTATAAGATTTGGTCAATATTCTAACACTTCTTTTGCTTAAAGATAAATTACCTTTACTGTGGAGGATGAAAGCAATCTCTGCTGTGTATTTAAGATCAAGAGGTAGTCCTATAGTCACATAAATGTACTTTTTTCAACCTAAAGTTATTTTTTTTAATTAAGTCTCATTATTTTGTCTGTTCTCATGTTATTTATCTTTGTTCTATGAGTTTCAGTGCTCTTTGCCCAGTAAATAGGAACAGAACATTGGGGTGATGCATACCTCCCAACATTAAATATGCACATTCGGTTAATGCTTTTTGATGGCTTAATTAACGTTTCAGATTCTCTTAAAAATGTAAGAATAAATGACTGCATAGTTCATTTTAGAAGACAACATAAAGGATCTACTAAAGATGGAAAAATTGTGTGCCCCTTTTTACTTACCTCATTTTGTATATTATTAAGGCAATGAGTGCCTAGGATATGGATGACACAAAAAGACATTTTCGGGGCAGAGCTGTTTAAATAACACTTATAAGCGATGTCACTTTATGTAAGGACTTTAAAAATTGGAATATGGTGTATAAGATCTTATGCAGTTGTATGCATTGCCAGTTCCTCTAATCTTTTAAGCAGAGGAAAGATTTCAGGATGGATTTATGGATCAGAAACAGAACAGTCTCTTGTGCTTACTCACTCAGTTCTCACTATGGACAGCCCAGAATAGGATTTTTTTTAAAAAAACAAGCACATTTGTAATTAAAAAACCCACAAAGGTATAGTTAGAAGTTGTCTAAAACACATCAGTACAAAGAAGTAACATTAAAGCAACCAAACCAAGCAGAAGACAGAGGTTGTAAGCATGCTCTCTTTGCAGGTAATTTCAAAGCTTGGGGCAGCCACACATAGTGCCCCAACAAATGTGTCTCTGATTGTAAGAGGATTTTGAAAAGGTATTTTCCAAAGAACTGAAAGTCCAGGAAAACCTGTAATGGAGAACACAGGCTTTGAAATAACCTGGTCCTAAGTGATGTCAGTGTTTATACATCATAACTAGTACTTTGAATTGTTCCTGGAAATAGATCAGAGTCATCTCTTCTCTGTACCTCCTGGCCCTAGTCAATAGTCTGGCTACAGCATTCTGTGCTTTCCAAACAATTTTCAAAGGCAGAACATTTTACTGAAGTCCAAACAGAGTGTAATTAAGGCTCAAATAACTGTATTTAGTTCTGACATCTCCAGGAATGCACATACATAACAAATCTAGGAGTACACTGAATCTTCAAACCTGAGACTTCAAAGAAAGTATGATTTCATCCAAAGCTTCATTCCCTGAGCTGATTTTTAGACTGACCATGGACACTTGTCTGGATTGCACTTCAATTTAGCTGCCTTTATCCAATCTATGACCAACAGCATATGACATTGATTTGGAGCTTAAATAGTTTGGTTGGGCTTCAGTGGAAAAATATATTTTCTGCATAACGATGACAACCAACTCCAAAATTCTTGGCCAGTGGTAATCAGTTTTTTACATTAATTCCACCAAGTACTCTGTAAAAAAAAATAAAAAAACAGCGTCCCACCATGACAGAAACAAAAAGGCCTGTTTTCCGAGAGGGCATGTTTACGTTTACAGATATTTTGTTGTTACATTCAAAAAGTATGGTTGCAACATAATAATGCTTCCACCTTGTACACATATCTGGGAGTGGAGTCCCAACAAGCTCTTTTGAATTTACTTCTGACCAGACTTGTACTGAAACTTGGATGATGGCTTTGAAGGCACCCCAAGGTTCTCTCCATCCCATTTGTATTTGTATTTTTGCCTTAAATACAAATAGTCTGAAAAAGATGGACGGAAGAAGCCTAAAGCCACAATAGGATTGTGAGAAGAGCCATTAGGTTTTACTGGTGCCAAGGGATTGCCAAGAGATGCCATTTGAGTTTCGAAAAGGCAGCTAACCCTGGGTACATTAAGGTACTGCCTGTTGCTGTTTCCTTCCTTTTCCTCTTTTTTCTCCGGCTGATTGCCCTACAGCTTCCTTGATTGATTGAGGAGGGATGGGGATTGCTGGCTGACTGAAGCCACATGTTCTGTCTAGCTTCCAGAGAAACACATTGGAAAACTCAGGAAAGAGGCAACTGGTGGATTGGCAATGTATGCAAAAGAAGTGAACTGGACTTAGAGGAAGAGGCTGGTAGAGCAAAACCTCCTGGGCCTGAAAGAGGTATGATGTGAGAAGAGAAACGCTGGAAGGATACTGGGAAGCACTAACAGTTCTGTGTCACATGCACTGACAGCACAACCAGCAGAGAAGCCCTATGGACTGGTTTTGAATGGCACCTAGACTGCTTCTGTGTACCACTGGTCTTAGACCACTGAGAGAAGAACCTGGGCATGCTGTTCATGTGTGGTTGGACCTTCTGTTTTTCTGTTGACATTCAGTGGATATGTTGGCTATGGATAGTCATTTTGTTTTAGAAAGGTTTGGAGAATTCTAAGAACAAGAATAACACTCTTGATTTTTTTTTTTATTCACCACAAGGAAACTTGAACCAAATTTTGTGGTATCTTGAATATAACTACTAGATACTCGTTTTGATTTTTTTTTCCAGCAAGCTGCAACAAAATGCTTGAGCAAATACAACTCTTCAGCTACCTATTCTTTATTAAACCAAACTATTGTAACTACAGGGTCATTAATAATTATTACACTTCTGTTCATTCTCCCGGCCGTTATAAGAACCTGTGGTTTTAAAACTGGATTCTGATACATTATCCAACACCTCTTTCTATGCAGCATAATTCTTGTCGATATCTAAGCCATTTGATAAGATAGATAGATAGATAGATAGATAGATAGATAGATAGATAGATAGATAGATAGATAGATAGATAGAATTTATAACCAAAAGGTAAAAGATACATACTCATTATGGCTTTCAAATTAATTGTGAACAAAGTATAAGCAAATTCCTTCTACACTATAGCAGACAATTGTCATCATTTCTACTTTGTTTTTCTTCCTTTAAATATTTTCATTTTGCCCCCATGTCCCAACAATTTCACTACTGCTCAACGTTTCTTGTCATACAAGAACCCCTGCTTCAACAGCTTCTACCACACCTTATTTCAGAAACATCATTGATTTTTAATCCTTTTTTTTTTTCTGTCTCTCTTTTAGGTTTCTTAGCAATAATATACTGGGCATGTGCTATGAACTGCCTTTCTCTTTGCAACACTTTTCTTGTGCGCATGTTAAAAATAAAATCTGTAGCTTTGGACTTGAATGACTAAGCTAATTATTTTAAAAATAGCTGATGCTCTTTTCATTGACACACAATGGCTGTTACAAATATGCCACACCTCTGAAAAAGATTTCTTCTTCTTACATTTATCTATGCACATATATATGGGGGAAAAGGTACACATTTACAAATATTTCATTTAGGTACTTTAGGTAAATTTTGTTGAGTGCTGCAAGGAATATACAGGCCCCATAGGTCAATTCACAATTAGAGAAATAGATCATAGTGACAGCCAATATTTAACATCTTCTGTAGGCTCATACATATAATACTAGAGTCCTGCAAGAGAGTAAGCTGATGGAAATGATTCCCAGGCTACTGTGGTATCATATAGACTGAATTTATATAATTTTCTAGCTTCTTCTGAGTTGCTATTCCTGGCCATGTTAAGGTCTATGATCTTATATCATCTGTTGTAAGTTTGTAGCATATAGTTTCCTGATGTTGAAAGAGTGAGATATCTGAAAATTGTATATATATAATGTACCAAAAGTCAGGTCCCATAGGCCAATCACAATATGTTTTATTAATATTTTTTTAGAGAAAATGTTACTGTATTTAGGGATGTTCAATGAACATGCATCAAACCAGTAAGGAAATGTTTAGAAGAAAATTGTAACCAATTTGAATGTTTAATATAATATATATAATAAATTTTCTCTGGTGGCTGACTTTTGTTACACTGTGTATTTCAGAGTTGGGTGTAAAGTTCAGAAATCCTAAATGCTCCGAACTCACTGCTTTGGGGATATACTATGGCCTTTTTATTTTTATGTGCTGAAGAATGCTGAGATAGATTTTAGGATATGCTTATAATAATAGTAATCATGAAAATTCTGCCAAATTTTGTTGCTTCTGGTTCTTCCAATATTTTGAAGTAGCCAGTAACCAAACTGACCTGGGCCTTTCCAGGTCTTTCCAGTGATGGGAGATTTGTGTTTTTAGAATATATAGAATTTTATGGAAACTTTAATACTCCATTTTTTTTAAAAATGCATTTAACACATTGTTGAGTGATATTTTAATTTTTTTTTTTTTTACATATGTAACTCTCTTATTTTGTAGGATGGGCGGTTACGAATAAATGACCAGCTTATTGCAGTAAATAGTGAATCTTTGCTTGGAAAATCAAACCATGAAGCCATGGAGACTTTGAGACGTTCTATGTCTATGGAAGGAAACATTCGGGGGATGATCCAACTAGTAGTTCTCAGGAGGCCAGAAAGGCAAACTGAAGTGGTATGTGAAACATTTATAACCACCTAACTCTGTATTTATTATATGAAATATTGAACTGTAATTGCTGTAATTAGCATTAACATCTGCTGACCTTGATTGTTTTATACATAATGCTAAGCCATTATGTTTTTGAGATCTACTGAACAGGACAAGATTCATTGTAGATATGAGTAAAGAAACCATAATATTTTTTATTTAATGTTGATCTGTTCCCCCTTCTTTTGTGAATATTTGTAGGCTAATCCAAGACTGGCATATTCTCTTGTGATACCAGTTGTCTTACTATTATCAAGAAATATAGCACGGAATACAAATGTTACTTTTTTCAGCAAACTTTGCCCATGCTTAGTTCACCTTTAGTCAAAGAACCTAAAGCTTCACACCTTCCTTTCTGCTATTTCTAAACACTCTCTACAAAGGCTTGGTGTCATTGTTTCTTTCACTGTTGCCTTCCAAATACCTGAACAAAATAATCAGTTGACATAAGGATTTGCCTGAAATCCCATAGAAATATGGAATTAATTTGTCTAACATTTATTTGGCTAGTGGTGAAGGATTTTTGTGAACATCAGTATTTAACCAACCCAGCACTACGTCCATAAATCTTTTCCCCCCTCTTTTTACCAATCACCCAGCAAACTTTCACCTCTATTGAATTCACTTCTATTGAAACTTTGCCCATTCTGTCTTGGGAGAGGACATCTGAGTGCTTCTTAAGTATAAGCTGTGTAAAATGAATTTTTTTAACTGAGGGAATAAACATAACTACCTGAACACCGTGGAGGTTTTCACAGCACTTCTGAAAGTCTAGCGCCTGCTCCCCTCAACCTTTCTTAGTGGTAGATTCAGAATGGAATCCAGTATACCAAATATAGTGGCTCAGGTGCTGAATGGCTCTATCCAAACCCTGGCAGACCAGATGGCACCAAGATCTGGGTCTTTAGTTTGCTTCCTGACCCAAAGTCCCACATTCCATTTTGCTTTTCCCAGCACAGAGAGAGGCAGAGGATGATTATCCGTTTCTACAGAAGGAAAAGAGAAGCAGTCACTCCCAGCCGCTGGATACGAAAGTAGGATTTACAGAAAGGGAGATGGAGCTGGCAGTTTAGAGGCCCTGAGAAGAATATAATTGCCAGTAGTGCTTTGAGATCCAAACAGGCTTTATTCTCTTTGCCTTGGCCCTTGTGCTAAAACTTAAATGATAAAGCACAGTATAGTTTGTTTTAATTCTTATTTGCTGTAACACAGTTACAGGAATTATCTGGCTATTTTTCACGCTGTCCATGAAAAATCAAACATTATTCCCAAATTGCAAAGAAAAGCATGTATTTCTTTGGTAAGCAGCTGCTCTCAATTAGGGTCCTGCTAATGGTTGAAATGTGAGCTATGATCTTCATATTTTTACAAGTTTTACAACTTCCTCAGTCTTGTGTATATCAATGTGCATACATATATTATGAGTTCTCTTATGAAATCAGAGGTATGAAATGCAACATACTTTTTCCATATGCCTTGTGAAGAATACCCAACGAGCACCTTACTGTTAATTTTAAACACCATCTTTTATAAGATATGCTTGCAGTTCAGTTGAAATTCCATTTGGAGCTGAAAAGTATAGCAAAAAAGAGCCACAACCTGTTCTTTTTCTTGCCTGAGCTCCTTTCCCCCCTATTGCAGCTTGGTACAGCAGGTTATGTTTAAAAATCCATTATTTTTTTATTGGCTGGGACACTAATGGAATCTTTTCATGACAGTTCTGTTTCACTAACTGAGTACCCTAATTAGGTAGTATACTGATCAGTTGTTGAGATATTGATTTGGTTGTTTATCAGAGAGCTAGAAAAGCAGATTTTCATTCCATTGCTGTTAATTTAAGACTACCTACCCACGAGCTACTGTATCTGCATTTGCTTCAAGCTTACCCTGCAATGTATTCAGAACTCCAGAAAAGAATTACAAATAGTAGTGTAAAGGACAGATAGTAAGCTTACAGATTTTTTTTTTTTAATTGAGAAGAGTTGCTGTACCAGGTAAAAATGCCTTATTGCTTATCAATATAAACTTTAATATTCTTCTTAAATATATGAGTGATTTCCTTATAATAGGAGTTGCAGTAAAGTGCTGTATAGTATCCCCAGTCCTGCTAGCCTAGATGAGGAGCATTATAATGCTGGGTCAAACTCTCACAAGGATTGATTGAAGAAGGAGAATGAGAAAATGGGGATTTGGTTGAAAATTAGTTTGACAATCTGTTTCCAGTGCAGGACTATATTCTTATCGGTAAATATTATCTATATATGTCTCATATGCAGATAAAATTATAGAGACGTTTTTAAGTCTCTGATTACTGGTCCTTTCCAAAATATGTCAAAAGACAAAGAAGGAATGGAAAAGCAAAACTGTGCAACCTGGAGAGTATGGAAGGAGGAAAAACAAATAATTCAATAAATCACTTAGGATTAGGAAGAAAAAAGACAAGTTGAACTTCAAGAGGAAAATGCAAGAGATAAAAATGATTTGTTATTCATAATGCTTTGGAGTGAGATAAGGAAGTGCTAGAATATATAAAGGAAGATAACGCTACTTACAACAAACTACAGGAGAAGCGGGTCAGGAAAAATAGCACAAGGGAGTGGGATTTTAAGAGGAAAACTGGTAGAACATGAACAGAGTGTTTGTACACCAATTAGATAAAGTGATCACATATTAGATAAAGATATAAATATTACATAGTTATGTTAAAATAAGTAATTAAAATATATTAGATAAATGAGACATATAATTTACAATAAAATTAAACTTGATGAACAAAGAATCCAGTGACTAGAGTGAGATATTTAAAGTATGATGAAAGGAAAAATAAAGTTCAGAGGTGTCAGTCACAAAGGTAATAGGCTTAAACTGAGGTGCATAGTATTGACAATGGGATTATCTGAATGAGCATTTTAGCAGATTATTTAAATTGTACTTTGAGTGTGTACATGTTTAAAGAAAGGACAGCAATATATTTAAACTACAGCAGAATTCTCATCTGAAAAATAAATATGGTTAAAACAAGAAATAAAAGATGAATAATAATTACAAATATTGATAAGAACAAAACCATAAAAATGAACAACAAAACAGATCTGGAGACCTTCAGAATAGCAGCCATATTGCAAGACAAAAGAAGGAATCATATTTCCAAAGGGAAATAATATAAAGAGTGAAAAGAAGGAACTAAGAGTTGACAGCAACTTGATGGCACGTAATCACACTGTCATGATCTATGACCAAGATCTACTGGAGTAATCTACTGGAGTAACAGCAGCTCTGAGAAGGAAGCGGAATCATACTTGGTCCTTTGAATATTGGAGCTCTGCATCCTATATTCCATAGTTTGTCCCATAAACATTCAGGAAGATGCCACAACCCTACAACTTAGATCCACCCAGTAGCCCAGAAAACCCTAAAGAACATTACTCTCTGGTTCTAATCTTTATACTCACATATTTTGAAGGAACCAGCATTGAGAGTAAGGAATTTTGGATCTTTAAAATCTGATACAAAACCTAAGAAGTAAAGTTACTAAAAGATTCTCCTGGCCAGGCTATAATGGCACTTACTCCAGATCAATGGTGGGATATACCTTGATTTGAAAAATGTTCTGTTTGGGTTTGATCTTATACAGCTGAACCTGTTATTCATGGTAGAACTATCAGATTAGAGCTCAAAAATCTAAACAACCACTTTAACACCAAAGAAATAGAAAATTCTAACTTCTTTCTGTCACCTAGTGGTCATCTGGAGTTTTGCAGCTGTGTTGGCAATCCCAGTGGCCATTCATGAACCAGTAAGTTCATTAGGATTCAAACTAGGATAAAACAACAAAGAGGATTTTATTGAATAAACATTAAGAGAGTTAACAGAGAAAAAATTACTAATCTGCATCCCTTCAGCTTGCTAGGAACCCCAAGAATGGTGGCAGGTGGACCACCTGAAGCCAGCACTTGTGTAGCACTCTCTAGAATTCTAGGTCTATGATGAGATTCAAACACTCTGAGGACATATACCACCTTTTAAAAACTTTCCTTAAGGGACAGAGAGTATAGACAGTAACACCTAGAGATGGCTTGGTAACCCATCTTACCAAGGACTTGATCATAGCTTTAGACAGTAGAACCTCTGCCAAGAATATTTTAGACCAAAGAACACAGTCTAGTAGACAGCATCTGGGGATGGTCTGATGACATATCTAATCAGTATCTTGGGAACCTAGACATGCAACCTTCTACCAAGAATATGTTTATGAAAACACTGCTATTAGTAGGAGCTTTTTTGTCCCCTCCCCTTGACAGCTTCTTCTAAGTGCAAGTTTGGAGAAATCTGCAATACACAAATACAAGTTGCTTCAATCAACTAAATAAACCCTTCTCCATGGGTATTTCTTGTAGGTGGAAGGGAAAAGGGGTCCATACCACTAACTCCTTGCTGCTCTTCTGGGGTGTTACTACACTATCCTGGATGTGGCATCCATATCTTATGCATGTTTCTGCTCTCCTGAGTCCTGAACAAGATTTGCTGATCATTACTTACTCTGTAATATAAAAATATGGTCCAAGTAGGGGAATGGCTGGCTCTGAAGTGGACTAGGCAGTGTTGCCCTAGTGAAGACCACTGAATGATCTGGAGGGGCCCAAGACCCTTAAGTTGCATGCTGGGACATTTCCTCTGACAAAGAAGAGAGGAAGACTACATTATACCAGCCTGAGAGAAACTAGTGATCAGCATAATTAACCCCCTTAATCCTCAGTAGGAAGGAAATCTTGATCTAGCAATGCACACATTTGCTACCACTGAAGGTGCACATATGTCCTGTAGAAAGATGTTTAAATTTTGAAATGCTTGGACAGGCACACATAAATCAAGCCTTTGTTTTATTGCTTTAAGACTGCTTCTCTATCACCACTACTTATCAGAATGGCCTGAGGGAAGCAGGAAAGAGGTGGGAAAGGAACCGATTTGTTTAGCTGTTGTTTAGCTGCTGAAGTGAAATACTGTTTACATTGTTTTACATGCCCTAAAATGAAAGTACTAATTTGCCTTATACTAATAAAAAGGAGAAAAAAATCACAAGAAGATACTGTGTGCTGTCTGTTGGATCAATTCCCATGAACCCATGAGGCCCTCATGACATTCTCAGCTTCTAGTGAGAATCCTGAAAGAAGGAAAATGAGTCTTCATGAGAAAAAACAAACAAAAAAATATCTACCGCTTTCGAAAGATGTAAAGGAAAAATGGGGTTTTCTTATTTTTCCACTCCCTAAACAGACATATATTGATATTGTGAGGAAGGTTCAGAATATACAGCCACGCACAAAATGTGGCATCCACATTGTTGTCTGACATGCACACTAGAGAGCAGGCCTAGTTTGCATTTGATGCTAGGCCAGTATTTGTTCTGACTTCTTATTGCTTTTTTGATGAACAGATACTAGGCAATGAATTGTTTATAGGCCTTATTTGAAACATGAACCTGGAGTCTTATCTTGGTTTGTTTTTGTGCTTTGTGTAAACTTCTTCCTTTTCACAAAAATGCAGTGTTATGATAGCAAAAAAATAATTATTCCACTTCAGACTAAACTTTACTTTTTAACTTTTTTTTTTCCCCCGGAAGTCCTTATTCTCCCTGATAGTAGAAAGCCCAAAAGAAGTGGAGATCTGAGCTTTATATTCCAAGTCACAAAATTGGTTCCACAGCCTGAAGAAGGTTGAAAAACCTTGAGTTTGGAGATGACTAATGCCCAATTGATTTCAGAGGGCCCTAGACTGTAGCCCAATTTTTAAAGTTAGTTTTAATCAACTATCACTGTACCCTGAATGCTGCATATACATCCTGTGATTTCAGTTGTGTGAAACAAAGCCCAATTTAGCAGGGCTTTGTGAATAGTTTTAAAAGAAGGAAATGTGCTTTTAATTGTTGTGGAAATAGGAATTTTTTGCAGCTAATCTGGGAAAATTAAGAACAGTTAATCTGTATTTTAAATTAATATTTTAATTTCACTTAGTAAATTGTTTATTTTTACAACGAAAATGTCAGAAGAAATTTGGAATGGTTATTGATGTGAAAAATAAAAACTTTATAAAGCTAAATACATTGGCATATGATTTAAGGGTATGCCATTTGTTTCCAAAGCCATTCTGGTGTGCATTCATTACAGCACATATGTGGCAGCCACTGAGAGAAGGGAACCAGCTGGCTGTCAAAAAATTACCATTGGCACAGTTTTTCTTGTCTTGACAAGACTACAAGCTGCCTTCACAGATGGAGTAATAATGGGAAGCCAGTTGTGGTCAGAAGAGATCTTATCATGCATTTTACTTTTTATACTATAATATGGGACTTCGCTAAATATTCACGAGTGTTCATTTTTTAGCCCACCCCCAATAAAAATAACCCCCTCTTAAAAGAATTATATGAATGTTTTGTGCTATTGTTTCTCCTGGATGCTGCTCCTTTATTCCCTTTTTTTTTTAATTAGTTATCATAATAGCCGTGGCTAGTGTTATCTGGCCAATCAGATGTTGCCATTAGAGGCAACCGATAGTCAATTAAGAGTGAGAGCACACTGAAACAAATGATGGCAGACTAAATGAATACACAAATACATTCACCAAGAACACCAATAGTCATCAGAAAAAAGATAATAAATTGTCAGAAGGCAAAGCCTAAATTCCTTGCCCAGGTCTCATTTATTGGCTTCAAAAGATGAGGGATATTTGGGGAAGGAATTCAATGCTGCTTCATCCAGTGGTCATCTCTTGGATGCTATTTTATATCTCAAAATGACACTGCTCAGTTATATGGAGGTGGCTAACTTGAATCTGCCAGGAGTATGGACAGAGGTGATAACAAAAGATAGTTTGTCTTCATGCTTCACTCAAAGCTTCCAAATCTGAGCGGAGAACTCAAGGCTGAAGCTCAGGCAGCAATACTTCTTAGTGCAGTTTGCCAGCCAATTCTGCCCCAAATCAGCTAAAGGGTGTGAACACTATCGCAATCACTGGGAGCTTGTACAAGCCTAGGGATAGGCAATTCATGGGTGGACAGCTGTACACGCTTTTTCCCAAAATACCCTTGGAATGTATAGCTACAAAAGTTTTAATCGATGGGGGAGGGAGGTTAAGAGAAAAAGTAGGTGCTGTATTCCTTTGTGAGCTGCAAGACATCTGTCTCATCTCTTAATTCCTCCCTTGAAGTCCTCCCCATGTTTTAGTCCATTTTTATCATTTTGGAAAAGATACCTACCTTGTGTTTTAACTGTCCAGAATCTTCCCCAAAATTCTGGGCCCCACCCATTCTAATGACATAATGCTACTGGCCATGTTTCCAACAGCCTTCAGTGTCATCTACATGCAGGGGTTGCTCTTAATGACAAGCACATTGCCCATTCCAGTCCTAGTGAGTCAAATCATAGGAGTTAGTTCCAGTTGCAATTTCTTCTTAAGAATTACTAATGACTATTTTAAAGGCAGGTCTGTCTATAGTCAAGTTTGACTGCTCACAACATACAAAAAACATTCTGGAAACAATACATAAATTGGGTGGTCTCTAAGAGAGATTGATAAAGAGTTGTGTTGTACCTTAAAGGCTGCCTGAATTATTATGTTATATATCTTGGCGAATCACCGTCCACTACCAGATGCATTATTTTACATAAGGCACTGGGAACTTGTAGTTTACTAGAAGCTACGGAACTAGAGTTTTCAGAAGCTTCAGCCAGCCAAGTGGACAGTGGTGAGAGTTTGTTGGAGTTATAGGTGAGCAACTTCTGGAGGGTTGCTGTAAAACATTAAAGTATTATATTAATATATATGATTTTATTTTGTTCTAGGAATACAAGGAACCTGATATATTATTTCCAAAACCAGAGGTTGAAGGGAATATTAATTTTGCAAGCACTCCTAAGCATAGTGATGCTGCTGTACAGTGTTTTGTAACATATTGCCCACAGGAGAGGTTAAAAGGTAAGCACTATACATTGGACTCGGCTTTTGCTTTTAATTTTTTGGGGCCACTATATTATTTTCAGAAACTCACAACAATCTAGAAAATAATTAAAGTGCAGACTGTAAAAGATCTGAAGATTTCATGAATGGTGGAAGAGCTGACTCAGACTTCATGAAGTGGTTTCTTGGCACAAATTCCAGCTTTAAATAGTTTCCAGCTTGCTGCTAGACACAAATAGGTAGATATAAAACAAAGTTATGGGGACGCGGTGGCGCAGCGGCTTAATGACGCTGAAAGCTGCTGGTCAAAAATGGTCGACACTTCAGTGGTTCGAGGCCAGCCTTCGCACAGCAGAGTGAGCTCCTGCTTCCTCCCCCAGTTCCTGTCAACCCAACAATTCAAAAACTTACGTGAGTAGATAAATAGGTACTCTCACTCCGGTGGGAGGAAAAATGCTGGCAGTGCCTTGCAAAAAGGAGTTGGGAGCAGTTGCCGGTCGCGCGGAAGCCGCGCTCTCCCGAAAAAGGCGCGAAACAACAGAAACCCCGCCTCCTGCGCTCGCCAGCTGGGCTTTGCTCTAGGAAGGAGGCACTGGCAAACCACTTCCAAAACACCTTGCCTTGAAAACTGCAAAAGGACTCATCCAAAAAGCAGTCACTGCAGAGTCGGTAACGGCTGAGTGCAGATAAACAAAAACAAAAACAAAGTTAGAGATACAAATTATAATTTCAATATTTATTTTCTACAAATTTTAAATAATTCCATTGTTCCTAAACTTAGATAAGAGGTTCAGATGTGGTATGTAGTTTTTTTATTGTTGTATTGATATATTTGTGACTACTTGTTTTAAATGGTATTTTGCATATATTAGCTGTTTTGAATGAAAAAAATCACCTTAATTTTTGTTCTGAATCTTTAGAAGTTCTATAAATGAGAGTACCCATTTATCTACTCACGTAAGTTTTTGAACTGTTGGGTTGACAGGAACTGGGGGAGGAAGCAGGAGCTCACTCTGCTGCGCGAAGGCTGGGCTCTAATTTACTAAAGAGAGTATGGCATGTTGTCTATATTCAAACAGTGATGTTGATCCAAAATCTATTCAACCATAGGAGGTTAGCATACTTTTTTTCCTCAAAATTGTTTTACAGCTGCATGGAATATTGAAATATATTAGTTTTTAATCAGATATAAATGATTAAAAAAAACAAGTTCTTGTATGTAAAATTAAGGACCAAAATCTAAAATTGAAAATTCATTCCATCACACAAACAGTAGAAAATTAAAAATGGGAAAGGAGTGGATGGGAAGAGGTCAGTGTTTTTGTCACACACTGTGGTCTTCCCTTGCCACCTTACAGTTGTTTAGCAGTGTGTTTTCAGACTTGGATCTAAAGCTGAATGTATAATTTTGCTCTGAGAAAGAGAATCCAAAGCAGATTGTGAGTGACAGCTATTCAAACAAAAAAGTCTTCCTAGGGAACTAGCAGAACATTCCCCACTTCCATCTCCATGTTAATATATTTTCTAAAAATCCAGGCAATAAAGTATGTTATTGTATTTTCTAAAAATTGGAGAGTCTAACTATCTCCCTTAGTTACCTATTCCCCGCTTCAAGCACATTTTTACATTTTTACACTTCCCTTTAACTTGGGATGTACTGCACTCCAGATCCAAAGACAAAAGTATGTTGTTAACTTTGGATCTGAAGCACAACACATTCCCTACCTTTGACCATATTCTTATAATACAGAGGAATTGATCTCAGCTATATCTACAGCAGATCTGAGCTATATTGCCTAAGAATAACTGGGATAGGAGAAGGGAATTCTTGATACAGTTTTATAGATACAGTGGTACCTCTAGTTACGAACGTAATCCGTTCCGTGACTCTGGTTGCAACTCGAGTTGGTCTCAAGTCGAGGTAAAGTTTCCCATAAGGTTCAATGTAAATACGGCTAATCCGCCCTCCGAATTTGGTCGCACCCCGAGGTAAATTTCCCCCATAAGGTTCAATGTAAATACGGCTAAACAGTTCTGAAACATATGCATTTTATTTTTAAACCTCAAAAACCTTCCAAACGCCACAAAAACCTTCCAAACGTCACAAAACACACCACAAGCCTCACTGAACATCTCCTTGCTACCGCAATCTCGTCCACGGGAAGCCGCGACCGCATGGCAGCAGGGAAAATGCCCGCAGATCCGGTTCGTAAGTAGAGGCGGAGTTCGCAAGTAGAGGTAAATTTTTGGGGCCGGAGCTGGTCGTATCTTGAAAAATTCGTAAGGAGGGGCGTTCGTAACTAGAGGTACCACTGTACTTATAGGAGACCTCTATTTCTTGATAGCACGAGAAAACCCAATTGTTAACATGATGCTTTTAATGACAGAAGTAGTTGCTGCTTCTGGCATGTTGTGATCCCACTGGCTTGAATCCAAAGCTATCTTTTCATTAGGAGAAATTCTCTGCTAATCCAGTGGGAGAGTAGAAAGGAGACCCAAAGTCTAGATATCTTCTGTTTGTCCTATCACATTTTAAGATACTTTAGGGCCCATACAATTTCATATGCTACAGACTTTATGCTATCTTTTTCATTCACAAAGAGTTCAATTTAGAGGTGTCTTTCCATGAATGAAGTTTAGGCCATACAGTAGAAACCATGGTTCAAGGAAGGGGAAGGGGAAGCCAGTCCAACTGTCCCTCCCTCTCTTCCACCACCTCCTATGCCACTTCCTTTTCCAGTGGGTTCTCCAACTTTTAGAAGGTGCTGGGGGAAAATCAGTAGGGACAAACTATACCTTGCCACTTCAGTTAGTGAAATTCTACGCATACAATTCCTGGCTCCATCCTTGTGTTTTTCACATTTCAGTGCAGGTGAAGTAGACTTGAAATAGATCACTAAGAGCTTATGATTTACAATTATTTAGCAATTTTAAAAAAAAACACCTTTTAAGCTATTGAAATGAGGAAAGTTAGGCATTGGAAACAGAGTACATTTTCTGTGTGAAAAAACTTGAAATTCAGTTTAGTACTGAAAAAAAATTTCTGGCCTGAGATCCACTCTACTGTTCCTCCTTCGTTAAGGTCTACCATGCTGTTGCATTTAGAAAAACTTGAGGTCAACCTGTAGGCTTCAACCTGTCTACTCCTGCAGCTGTAATTCAACTGCCAATCCATTGCGATACTGAACTTCAGGGTTCTAGACCAACCCCCTCTTGAGGCAGGCATTCACAAAAAAGCATTAATTCATTTTCTCATGCACTCACAGTTCTGTGGCCCTGGGCCACTAATTTTTGACAGGTTTTTAAAATATGGTAGAGAAGAACCTTAAAGGAAAATGTCTTGAGGAGGTGAGACACAGAGTGCTGGCAAAATGTGTGAGAAATCATTGCTGAAAGGACGTAAATGTGCATAAAAATGTATGCCATGGGAAACCTTAACTGCTGACTTAGTAGATTTCAAATAGAACTGATCTCTAAAACACTGAAAGAGAGAGAATGACAGAATACTTGAAGAAACAGGTTACTTATCTAGTAGGTACGGCAAAATGTGAAGGGACACACTGAAGGTCAGCTAAAGGAAGATCTGACATAAGTTAGCTAATAGGGCATAAGGAACAGAAATCTTTAATATAAATGATGAAAATCAGATTAAAGTGGACAAAAGGAATTGTAATTGTAAGTGAAAACAAATATGGAAATAAACAGCCTAATCATTAGTTTTGCTTTGCCAACAAATGCAGTACATTCTTGGAATAAAGTGCTTATCATATGTTTTGTGAGCATAGTCTGCAAATAACACAGTGACAGCTTAATAAATTGATCATTTCCATGAATTTTGTATGGTGACCTATAGTAGTTATATAAAACTAAATAACATTCATCAAATTTTCTACAGATACCACAAACTTTGATAGAGAAATGGCTTTTTAACATAGTGGTGATAAAGTACCCTACTAGTAGATAAAAAGGCGGAGCAACTGCATAGCAACACTCATGATGAAAGCAGGAGAAGATGTCCTCTATCTTTGCTCTAAGGAGGGAGTGGAAGGAAGCTATGCCATCTCCTAATGACAGTTTACTAAATTGCTGGTTTCCCAGATATTGAGAACCAGTGAGGAAAGAGGATTATCTTTCTAATCATCTCCTAGTGACCAAGCTCTAAATCACTGGATTCCAACAGTGGGGACCCACCAACCTTCCAGCAGGTGACTTGAGAAGGGAGGAAGCCACTTTGTTTCTCTGCCCCCACAGTGCCACTCATTAGATTCACTGGATGGTGTGGGGACAAGAGCAGTTACACAACATGTATTGTGTAAAAGAGTGATGTGTTCATATGTGTAAGTACAGGAGAGGTGATGTGAATAGGAGTGTGAAGGAGCACACAGACATGAAGACAAGCCCCAAGCTTTAAAACTTGAGTCGAATGGGGTTGAAAAGCTTGTGCCCCCATGCAGTGCAGAATAGAAGAGAGCTGTTTTCTGCTGCAGGAGTTGAGAAAGGCTTGACTGAACAGAGTAACGTAATAGAATGAACTAGTGGTCGTTAAAAAAACTAAACAAATAAACCTGTGAGTGGCCATTGAAGAATTAATCCTAAATATAATAAGTCTTTATAAGCTTTTTGTTTATATGAAGAAGTAGAATTGGGAGGGAGTGATCATTGTTAGATACTTCATTGTTAGATACTGAGACCTATTGGTATTAATTTGGAACACACTACACTGTATTTATTCTGGTAGAAAACTGAAGTGGTTCATTGATGTTTTTTCTCATTTCTCATGTATCTCTATAAAGGCTGGCTTTCTGCCAACTTACTTTGGCTATTTTAAAAAGAAATCTAATATTCTTGTGAAAAGATTAAGAGACGCTTCTTCAAAATAATTTTGCTTTGCCTATCATTATTTGAAGATATACTTAAAAATCCAATATTGAAATGCCAACCTTCAGTTATTTTTATATGAATAATCTAATACTTGCTACCCTGAGGTCCTCAGTTTGTTCCTCTGCCAAACTGTGGTGCAAAGTCAGCATTTGTTCCGTACAACCTCTTCAAAGAAGTCTTACTTTAGAGCCAGCAATTTCACATTTCTGTTGCTGAAAGATTACTGGAATCTGCCTCAGCAGAGGATTTCTAACGTCCCCCTGAAAACTATGAAGTTGCCAACACACTTGTCATTTTTGTGGCTATGTAACAGGTTTCCATTCTAATGACCCAACATACTGATTCTTAAAATGACTATATATAATTGGAAAGATTGCATCGTTTTAGGGAGGATAGTCAGATAAACAATTTATTTTATTATCTTCATGTACCAAGTTAATTAATGAATACCTTTTACTGTAGAGGTTACTATCATTATAACTGGTCATTGTGAGGTTAAAGTGAATAAACACCTGCCTAAATATCTCAAATAAGGGGTTTTTAAAAATTTAAAGGTAAATTCAAAATACGATCATTTACAATTTACCTCTAAAAGTACCGCTGAGCATTCTAGAAAGAAAAGGTATATTGTATCAAAGTGGTATCCTGAATCAAGCTGCTGAAGAGTGGCAGAGTGAACCTGCACAATTTTCCATCAGTCGATCTGAAGGTTCTTAATAGTTGAAAAGCAATTAAAAGGCAATTCCAAAAGTGATTAAGCTTAGCTTTTTGTCCATATAGGCTACATTACAACTGAGAGCTTAGATGGAATCCCTCGACTCCCATCTGCTCCGCTTATGAGCTGACCACAAAAACCTCAGTTCCTGCAGTCTACTCACAAGGAGTAGCTGTCTGGAGGGCATGTTGGCAATCTCACAATCTCTCCTTTTTCCAGAGAGATTTCAATGCCAGGACTTGGCTTCTGATTGCCGATCTCTGCCACAGCGCCGTCCCCACTCCTTCGAGGACATCCAGCTCACCACGTCCTCACCGGAAGGCTGCTATGTTGGTTTAGGTAGAGTGTGTGAGCCTGGACTTGTCCTGTTCTGTTTCTTGTTCTTCTCCATTACTTCAATGTTGACGTACCGAAGGCTTTATGATGACGTACCGAAGGCTTTATGATGTTTTAGAGACTTGGTGTTCAGATTTAGAATACCGCTCATAGACAATGTGTTTATTAAATAAAACTAGATAAAAATTAAGATGTGTAGCTAGGCTGTTTGTGAAAATGGATAAAACAAATAAAATAAAAGCTCAGCAGGGAAACTGCTGCTCCATCACCATCTTAGCTCCGCGCTCAGCCAATGTAGCTTGTTTGCCCATTTATTTATTTAGATGTATATAGCTGCCCATCTTATGAGCTACAGCTCTGGGTGGCTCGCAGCAACAGTGATAAGAACATAAAAAACCTAACCCAGTGCCTGGAGGAAGGTCAACTTTTTAAGGCCTTCCAAAAGTCTAGAAGGGTAGGACCCTGCCAGATTTCAGGAAGGAAGATGTTGTACAGGGCCAAGGCCACTACTGAGAAGGCATGCTTCCTATGTCCTGCTTGATGACCAAGTTTGGTAGAAGGGACCTGGAGTCCACCCACCCTATCCAGCCTGGCACTATATTTTATGTACAGTTGCTGTTAGCCAACCAATATGATCAGTTTCTTTGTTTTATTGCTTGTAAAACCTGCTGTAACCAATCCTATTGATTATTTAGTGATTATTTATTTTGTCTTCTTATTGTTTTAAATTTAAATTTTTATCTTTTTTAAGGGGAATTCTGATCATTGATCGTAATAAACAACTGACTGACTGACTATTTCTAGAAATACTCTGTGCCCCTGAGAATGCTTAGATCTTGTTAGCCTTTTTGGGTTATTTTTCTCTACCTGAATTCCCCCCATCCCACCCCACCCATTGTAGTGAGGGAGAGCCATACTGTATCCCAATCCCAGCTATTTCAAATACTTGACCTCTCCATTGCTGCCAATGAGTAGTGTTCTCTGCTTCTGGGATTTTAAATAGCTTTCTACTATAAAGTAGGGGAATATATATAGGACCATCAGTCCTACCTGCCCCAAATTTCTGCTCTGGAAAGCACTCATATTGCATACACTTATTATTCACCCAATTACTTTGTTCCATTCCATCCACCAATCTAGTTGTCATCCCTCCTCCCACCCAACTCACTGAGCATACTGTGCAGCTGAGTTATTACGTAGTTGCTTGGGGGAGGGGGAGGGATTCAGATCCATTTGGGGGGGGGTATTTATATGTCTTGAGTTTTGCATATCTGCAAATCTTGGTTTATCATGAGTGCACTGATACTTTTCACTTATTAGTGCCTGATATAGTTTGGATTGGAACTGCTATTTAAAGTGGATGATTTTTCTTCTTCATTCTTTATTACAATTTAACTTATGAGAATTGAAATACTATAGCCTTAAAAAATAAACAAGTGGACCTTTAATGTGCAGCACTACTGATTAAAATTGCTCCCTACTGATTAATCAACTATCAAGGTTGATTAATCTATCAAATTAAGACAATTACAGATTGCAGTCTTAATTTTATATGCACAGCCTTTTCCAGCTACAGTTTCATCAGAGTAAAGTTATGTTCCCGGATGTCATTGATTCAGATTTATTTATGCATGCAGGGAATCCTATTTGCCTGAGCAATCTATCTTTGATCACTACCATTGTTTCTATTATCATTGTTTCCACTATCATTTTTACAAGGAAAAAAAAAATCCCCATTTGTAGAACATCACATTTTAGAGTTATGGTGTCACAGCAAAGTATCTCTCTTTTATTTTTAACAAATTTCTAGTAAGTGTTTTAGTGATAAATACAAAAATAATATCATTTCATGATATTTATGGAAAAGATTATAATAAATGTATGCCAAGTCATTTCACCTTTTTGATACATCAATGTCCAAGCAAAACCCTGTATTGGAGAGTCCATGGGGTTCTCTGAGCTTGGTTGTTTTCTTGCAGACGTTTCGTTACCCGACTAGGTAACATCATCAGTGCTAGAAGGGAGTGGGGTTTGCTCCCTGTGTATATATGGTAGCTTGCCCTGTCAGTGTTGGTGGGGTTGTTGTTTTCTCCTTGGTAGTTCCTTGATTAGGGTATTGTTTACTACTTGACTGTTTGTCTGGTATTAATCTTGGTGTTAATCCCTGCTTATCTGGGTGTTGATTGCTGGCAAGGAGGTGTTCTGGTCTTTTTGTTTCCTTTTTATTGTCTCTTTTGAATGGTGTTTAAGTGTTGTTTATCTCTATGTGCCTATTGATGGCTGACTTGTCTGAATACAAGCTTCCAGGAATTCCCTTGTGTTTTTGGATTTAGCTTGATCTAAGATGCTGACAGTTTCCCAGTTTAGACTATGATTGAGTTTGTCCATGTGTTGTGAAATTAAGGAATTTTCACTGTGTCTTCTGATTGCTAGTTGGTGTTCATGGATGTGGTCTGCTAGTCTTCTGCCTGTCTGTCCTACATAGTGGCTGTTACAGTCCTTACACTGTAGGTTGTAGATGATTCCTGTTTTTTCTTCTTGGGCTACTGGGTCTTTTGGTTTAGTTAAGATGTTTTGGAGGGCTTTAGTTGGTTTGTGTGCTACAGCGATCCCATGTGGTTGTAATAGTCCATTTTCTGTTTTCATTATGTGTGATTAATTTTCTTCTTATTTTTATTGTTGTTTTTAAAGTTGTTTGCCACCCAGAGTCACTTTGGCGAGATGGGCAGCCATTTATAGACTGAATAAAAATAAAAAAAAAATAGAAAATAAGAATGGCTTGAGTGCAGAAACTGTTTTGACCATAAGCTTCCTTCTGGGTGCTGAGGAAATACAAGTTTGAGTGTTTTGCTGTACATTGGTGATACAGCGAAGGTCCAACCTGCTTCCTAATGATAGTGAAATGGATAGTCAGAACAATTAGGTAGAGGAGACATTAAAATCCAACATTCTCTACCATATTAAATGGCTGAGCACCCAGAACCATGATCTGAACTCATGTCAATATCTGATACCTTTGGACAACTTTAACACTTATCCCCCTACAGCTGCTTTGCCCAATGCACACGCACCTTGGTCTTCTTGAGAGCAAGTGCCTTACCGCTAGTTTGGGCATAGGTTGCCTCCTAATACCAGAGTTGGGAAGGATGCTTAGATTAGGGCTGAGCATTTGTTTAAGCGGGGGACGCGGTGGCGCAGCGGCTTAATGACGCCGAAAGTTGCTGGCCAGAAATGGCTGACGCTTCGGCGGTTTGAGTCCAGCCTTCGCGTTAAACAGGGTGAGCTCCTGTTTCCTCCCCAGTTCCTGTCAACCCAACAGTTCGAAAACTTACGTGACTAGATAAATGGGGACTCTCACTCTGGTGGGAGGAAAAATGCTGGCGGCGCCTTGCAAAAAAGGAGTTGGGAGCAGTTGCCGGTAAGCGCGAAAAACCACGCTCGCCCGAAAAGGGCGCGAAGCAACAGAAACCCCGCCTCCTGCGCTCACCAGCTGGGCTCTGCCCTAGGAAGGAGGCTCTGGCAAACCACTTCCGAAAACAGTTGCCTTGAAAACTGCAAGGACTCGTCCAAGCAGTCACTGCAGGGTCAGCAATGACTGAGCGCAGACAAAAAAAAAAAAAAAATTGTTTAAGCATCCAGAATGTCCCAACCAATTTTGTGTCCTTGCCTCTAGTGACCCATGTTTTTCTGTGGCTGTAAGCAGCATAGCATGGGTCAAGCTTGATGTGTTCCTGTCCTGTGCTGCTCTTAGTCCCAGCATGCTCACTTTGGTGGTGGCTTGTTGCTTGTGGACAAATCTGGATCTCTAGCAGCAGTAGCTGGGGGATCCTCATCTTCCTGACTCAATCTCAGTCTCTGGGATGCTAACAAAGAGGAGTGAGCTAACTGTGCAAAGATTTAGCATCACCCCCTCCTCTTCTGCCAAAGGAAAAATGCTGGAAAAACGCTTTTACCAGTATTAGGCCCTGCTTTAGGGAAAGCTGGTGGTATCACTGCTCCCCCAGTGATGTCTAACCTCCATGCAGTTGTCATCCTTCCCCTCCCTTGACCAGCAGAGTTTAACTTGGCTTTTGCGCTCCTTCTCAGTAGTTACTCCTCTACCTTGTCTAATCATGCCTTTGTAAGTGAGGTTCTGTAGGGGGAGGTACAACTACTTAGCCCTAAAGGGGGAAGAAGTGGGAAGCCATAAACACATGCCTTGGTTTAACACAAGGGCTTGTGCACACATGAGTCTTTAACTGGAAGAACTGATTCCTCCATATAGAAAAGCAGTTCTTATTTTGGGGTGGGGGTGGAAATAGCTTCTTAAACTTTATGAACTGAATGTCTCTCTCTCTCCTCTAGCTAGTATCCACTATACTATTTTAAACTGCTGTTTTAAAATTAAAACAAAGGCACGTTTGAACCCTACTCCCACAACTAGAATGGTGTCTGTATGTGTGTAAGTTACTCCAGAGGCGTATTGCCTAACCACTGCAGAGCAATTTTCTCTCCTTGCATTTGCTATGCAGAAAGGCATATTTAAAAGGACACCAAACCCCCCGCCATAGGAAGAGCACCTCCCTTTGTGGCTCAGAGGTGGGCAAAGCAGTTGGGTATGTCCTGTTTACTCAAATTTTGTTGGGATATACACAGTAATCATATTGCCACCCTGTTAGCATGCTTCCCAGATTGCAATAATGAATTCCTGCTTATCCTTTTACTTGCAGACAGATGGTCTGCTGGAACTTAGAAGGTACCAAAATTTTGTGCAGCAGCACGTAGGGGTTGCCAGCTCAACTGGTAAACCAAATTTTCCACAGTTATATTGTTATCTGTTTATTGTCTGGACATTTCAATGTGTGTAGGCTGTTATAAGTTGTTGGCTTTGGGCTATAATAAAAAATTCAGTTACTCAATCTTTTGTAATTTGTTCCAGAGGGTCAGGCTTTTTTATTTTGTCTGTTAATGCTTCTATATCAAGATAATAAGGTTTTGTGCATGATATTAATTTATTCAGATATCTCTCCCCCCCAACTCCCACCCCCACTACTTCCTGCATTAAAAGCATCTATTAGTTAATAAGATTCCCAGCTCTCAATGGGATAGGAAGTCAATGCAGAATTCATTATGCTTTTCTTCTCTTAACTTGCAAATGGTTTTTCTCTTACCTTGGGAGGAACTGAAGAATGTCCATGTCATGTACGTTTCAGACAACAACAACATGAGAGAGTAATTTTGCACATGGCTGATACTTTAAGCCAAGATTCAGATTAAGAATGTTATAGGAAATTGCTGGATATGGTTTCATTATTTGCTTCCTGCAGTTTTGCTAGATATGTATTATTTGTTTGTTTTCTAATACATAACACTTTGTGGATAACAAAATAGAACTGATAAACAGTTTAACTATGTGGCAGCATAGTTGATACAGCATCTATGCACCCATTGAATGTTTTATTTAAGTCTTAGCTCAAGCATAGATGTGGGGAAGAGAATATCCAGTGAAATTACTAAAATCAACATAGAACTTTCATTTTTCATCATAAGGAGAATTTCAATGTGTTTATCTTTAATTATACATAGGCAAACAGGAATCAGGTCTGTTGAAAATCCTAAGAGGGAAATATTTTTTGCTTGGTGTAATTTCAATTCTAGTTTAGCTAGTTTGGAGATTTGTATAAATTTGCTGCTACTTTCAAGAGAGATCCAGCATGCCAGTTCAGTTCTTTGGCCAGCAAACAAATATAATATATTTGCTTCTACCTTTGTTTATTTTTTTCCCTTCAATTTCAGAGTTTGAAAGCGGCATGGCTGAAAATGAGGTCCCACCTCCTTTGCCTCCACATCCTAGTGAGAAGCTGTTCACAGATTATAATCATAGGTCTGAAGATGTTTACTATTTTTGATTTCATATCTAGTGATAGCAATGCATTTCCTTCATGTTATGTGAAAAATAGTTTTGCTTTTGCAAATAGTGCACCAAAACATGTGTTCCAATGTTCATCTTTCTTAATCTTCCAAATTTATTATGAATTAATTTTTTTCTTACTTACACTCACAGCACTTAGATATAATTATCCCCACTGGGTAGGAAGAAACTGAGGCCAGTCAAAGCTGAATTGTTAAATTTCCAAAGTTTAAACCCAACCAATGTATCTATTGAATTGCATGGCTCATTGTAGTAATTGTTTTTACTACTAGTAATTGTTTCCACCTATAAAAATTAGTACAAGTTTTCATTTGGGGGCATTTTGCAATTTTATATTTCATTGAGTATTGGGGGGGGGCGTTCTTATGTTCATATGGGATTTGCAGTTTCATTAAATGGAACTGTCCCTTTTTAGAGCAATTGCCTCTCTCTCATCCTTACTATCCACTGTGATTATAATTAAGGAGATTCTTTATCAACATTCTGAATAGGATTGGAAACTGGTTAAAAAAATTGGTTATGTTGCAAACCTGATTGAATCAAACAACATATAAGATGAAAGGACTGGGGAGCCTGCATGCAGCGTTATGTGCAATTTCTCACCAGAGCTCTCCTTATCACATGTTCTGCATTTCTAATTGGCAAGATACTTCAAAATCTCCCGTTTTTATCCAGTTTCCCTCTTCCCTGAGAAGGAATTGACTAGAGACTTGCAGTGTTTCTTTGAGACAGAGTTTATGTGCATATAATTCACACAAATCTAGACGACTCAACATCAGTGAAATTTCGGTATGGAAATTTTTGGAAATATGTAATTTTCAGCATACAGTATTAATTATTTTTAAATTTAAACTTAGACTTAAGTCTAAGACTATCATGGATCAAATACTGACTGGAATCTAATAATACTCTTCCAGTGATTGAAATCTTCCATTAGCAGAATCAAAAGAGGCCAGTCGGTCCTTCCCAATAGAGTTTTTCATTGGCCCTCCAAATCTGGTCAGAAGGATTGGAGTACTCTTTTTTGGCAAAGTTTGGGAGCAGAGCTAAAGGTAGAGGGATTCTGTGAAAAGGCATATGTTTACATTACATTAGACCATGCCTTTGATCTTTTCAGTTGAATGGTGAAATGATTACCTTAGGTCTTGATTTCCATGCAAAGCATTTTGCTTCTCAACAGCATATTCACATTTTCAATCTTAAGCATGAATATATTATAGAGCATCTAGGAGTTTTATCTAATTGGAAACAAATTAAGAACCTGATGATATATGTATTAGATGATAGCACACTTTTTCTTTGTTTTAATACTTAAATTAATGCACTTTGTTTAATATGCCTTATTAGTGACTGAATTAATGACAAAGTGGGCAAACAAGGTAAAAACCAATACCTTTGGGTCAAGTGATTGTTACCCAAAGTAAATTTAGATTTAATGTAGGCAATAACTCATGCAAAAAACTTGCATGACTTACAATAGCTGAGGAGGGAAAATGCATTATATGGTATAGAGTTTAATTACTACATTTGATTTTGAGCCAGTTCTTCTGGTTCCCCACCCCACCCCATAACCTTGGTATGATTTCTTTCTTTCAACAGCATAGTAGCAGATTCAGAAGCTTTTTTGCCAAATCAGCACATCAGCTTCAGATCTTTGACACTGGCCAAGCAGACAGAAACGATTAATCTGAAAGCCTCCAAGAGTATGGACCTTGGTAAGGAGTGGTCACTAGACTTTTAGCTTCACTGTATTGTTTTCTTTCTTTAGCTTCAGTTCCCTTGTTTTCTTTCTTAAGTACATCTAATTCAGAGGAAGAATTATTATGAGAGGCCAAATTTGGCTGAAATTCGAAGGAAAAAAATCTATCTTTGCAGTACTTTGTTGTTGTCTAGATACAAATGTATATAACTGTAGAGACTGAATGAGGTCACATATTATACTAAATTATAATATGAATTGTTTGATTTATTCTTTGGTGCAATGTTTGAACCCACTATTTGGTTTATCTAGTAATCTGTGAACCAAGGCATTCTACTCTTAATGACTGATAAAAGCACCTTACTTTGTTAATGCAGATTTTAAATGTGTCTATATACATAAATATTGAAAAGCCCAGTAACTCAGATATCTTATTCATTGTGATGCCATAGAACATTTTGCTTCTCCATTTAAAATATTGTCTAGGAAATGGGAGAAAAGAAATATGCTAATGATATACACTGTAGGCCATGAGTAGCATCTTTAATACAATAATAATAATAATGCACATACAAGAAAATTGGGATAAGATTGTAATTCAGGAAAGTTGCCAAGTTTCTCTGTCACTGTTGACTTAAGCTGATAGAGGAGGCTCCTTCTAGCCATTTAGGGTTACTATTAAAATAGGAAGCCATTTCCCAATCAACAGTAAAATAATAATAACAACAACAACTGTTCAGCTCCCTTTTAAAGGCACATTACTGGTGTCAACCTTGTGCCTTGCTAGCAGTCAGAGCTGTGCAGAATGTATTGAACTGTGGTAGAAAATAATTTCCACACTCTTGGCACAGCATATAACAATTTCATCTGAAATTGCTTTCTCTGAAGAAAGGTGACAGATCTTTTGTGCTCAGTTACTGCACAGGTGGGTATTTCAGCTTGGTAGCCCGTCAGCATCTGTCTTGCAATTGAGCACGTCATACGTATTGCTAACCTCAGAGCTTGGTGCCTTCGGTGTCAGTTGGAAATCGTCCTAATGCAGAGAATATGTTAATGTGAAGATGAGGCATAGCTGAAAGTATGGCTTCTGGGTTTGAGTTTACAGAATGTTTAGACAGTTTCTGCAAGTGGCAGAGATGTTACAGAAATGATATGGGCAACACGGTTTTCCACAATACATGAAATTGCTCAAATTGCAGGATAGAAATCACTCTGATTCAATATTGTGATGAAAGTGGGTGGCTGCTTACTGTGTAATTGTTACACTAATACATTCCCGTGTGATAGCTTTACTTACATGAAGAGCTTATGGTCTGTTGGTTCCAGTGCCAACTGTGCCTTAGCAAGCTTTCCATTCACTATATAGGTATTGCTTCCAGTAATCAAAGCTTTCAGAGAACATGAATTGAAGATGCTTGATTATAAAGAAAGAAAAGCTATTTTCCTCCACAATTTAGGACTTTAAACGACAGAGCTAAGTGTACATCCTTATTTTGCTGCTCAACAGGTCTAAAGATAAATACTAAACAAGAAAATAATAGACAGTTCAGAGTAGTTGGCCTATCTGCAAAAGATCTTTTAGATTTTCAAAACCATTTACAAAGTATTTACCTGAGGTATATAATGTTCTTTTTTGTCCATTTCCTTGAATTTTATGTATGCAAATTTTAAAAAAACAAAAATTTGCATCCCAGGAACTTAAAGAGAAGAATAATTTGAACATTTAGAGAGAGAATATATATTTACTTTCCCTCCCAATAAAATGTCTGCTCTTCTAATATATCTACTGTGATAAATAAGCAGCCAAATTGACTCATGATGTAAATATCTCATACAAAAAGGGTGATGAATGGCCCAAAGTCACCCATGAGCTTCCAGGCATGAGGTGGAGTTGATGTTGGGTCCTCCAGACACTATATCACACTGGCTATCTAACATACAACAGGAGAAGCTGCAAGGCCTTCTCGTGTATGTACAGTCCTTTTTTAATTGGGTAGAAAACTATGGCAAAACTCTCATGAGGGTTAATTTTGCCTATTTTTTTATATTATATTTTGCTAGATAAAGTGTTTGGATAAATACTTTGTTTCCCCAACCTTATAGAAAGTCAGGATATACATATTTTTAAAAATCTGGAAAAGCACCTATATGGACTTACTTAAAACAAGGCTGCTATTATTTAGTAAAACATGGCTTTCATCTTCTGCAGTTCTTCAGAAATGTGGGTCCTGTCTGGAGAGGAAAAAAGGAAGGGAGGGAGGGAATAATTTTAGTAAAGGTCCTTTTAATGTATGAGGTTTCGTTTTTTATATTTTTTGTTGACAGTAACTCTCAAGCTCAGTTTCAGAGCATCTGGGATAGCACCATCATCCTTTCCTTACATCAGATATAAACCTGTCACTGAAAAGTGGTTCTGTGTTTTCCTATAAATCCAATGTCAATTCCTTTTTGGAACTTCAAGGTAGAAATGGTTGTGCAATGAAAGTCAGCAGGCTTTTCAAAACTATTTCTCTGATACTGAGAATTTTTCAGGTGAGGAATAGGACAAAACAAAGGAAATACAATCAAGTATTTGTCTACCAGCATGTTTCTAATATGCTGGAAAAGCGAGAGGACCACTACTTTTAAATGTTTTCTCTCCCACAATTTAAACTACCCTAATGGAAAGCCAGTTGCTAGTTATGTGCAAGCAGCATTCTTGGTTTTTAAATGTGGCACTTCTGCCAAAATGATTGCTTCTTTTTCTTTACTAGGTCCTTGCCTCCATTTTCAGAGTTTCTTGTTGCAATTAATGAGCTTGCAATTAAAACTTGATATTTCTAATTAAATTCTGTTTTAATTAATTTTATTTAATTAAAGAGGGGGTTTTTGGAGAAGATAGGTGCTCTTGTACTACTGAATGTAATAAGAAAACACCTGTTTTCATTCTAATTTCATTCTATTAGCAAACGTGGAGTGAGAAAAAGATAAATTTAATATTTCAGCATCAGGGAAACACAGTTTAGTACTGTTAACCAGACTGAATGGCCTTGTCATCTCATACATGGTGATTTGCCTCTTCTTTTCCTGATGAAACTACTTTTGATGTAAGAGTTAGGGGACTATACCCTTGGAATGTGGTACTACCCAGAAGTATATCCCCATGAATATGTCCCACATATGCAATTGTGTGGTGAAATACGTGCCAAAGGGTAAAGGTTTCCTCATTCTTGAGCATTTGAGCAACCCATGCTTAATTGATCAATATGTGACTGGTCTACATCACTACAGAAGAAAATTTGTGATGATTTTTTCATTATTAAACATAACAAAATAAAATGTGCATGAGATAAAAGTTTGCCTAGCTCTTCTCAATTGATCTTTACTTTTCAGTTTGGAAGAAATTTTTAGGTTGAAGAACATTCAATCACCTGTCCCCTATTTTTAACATCCAGTTTGAGATTATTATCCATCTTGGTCATAATTAGGCTCTCAATCTTGCCTGATTTATAGGGATAGGTTTCTGAGAGTTCTGCATCCAGCCTGCATCCTCAGTTGATCAAAGATGTCCTCATAATTGTTGCTTCTACTCTAAATTCTTTTGAGTCCAAAATAAAAAAGGCATTTAAGTACTAGATTTCCTGTCCAGAAATACAGTGGGGCAAAAAAGTATTTAGTCAGCCACCAATTGTGCAAGTTCTCCCACTTAAAAAGATGAGAGAGGCCTGTAATTTTCATCATAGGTATACCTCAACTATGAGAGACAAAATGGGGGAAAAAATCCAGAAAATCACATTGTCTGATTTTTAAAGAATTTATTTGCAAATCATGGTGGAAAATAAGTATTTGGTCAATATCAAAAGTTCATCTCAATACTTTGTTATATATCCTTTGTTGGCAATGACAGAGGTCAAACGTTTTCTGTAAGCCTTCACAACGTTTTCACACACTGTTGCTGGTATTTTGGCCCATTCCTCCATGCAGATCTCCTCTAGAGCAGTGATGTTTTGGGGCTGTCTCTGGGCAACACGGACTTTCAACTCCCTCCAAAGGTTTTCCATGGGGTTGAGATCTGGAGACTGGCTAGGCCACTCCAGGACCTTGAAATGCTTCTTACGAAGCCACTCCTTCGTTGCCCGGGTGGTGTGTTTGGGATCATTGTCATGCTGAAAGACCCAGCCACGTTTCATCTTCAATGCCCTTGCTGATGGAAGGAGGTGTTCACTCAAAATCTCACGATACATGGCCCCATTCATTCTTTCCTTTACACGGATCAGTCGTCCTGGTCCCTTTGCAGAAAAACAGCCCCAAAGCATGATGTTTCCACCCCCATGCTTCACAGTAGGTATGGTGTTCTTTGGATGCAACTCAGCATTCTCTCTCCTCCAAACACGACGAGTTGAGTTTAGACCAAAACGTTCTACTTTGGTTTCATCTGACCATATGACATTCTCCCAATCCTCTTCTGGATCATCCAAATGCTCTCTAGCAAACTTCAGACAGGCCCAGACATGTACTGGCTTAAGCAGGGGGACACATCTGGCACTGCAGGATTTGAGTCCCTGGCGGCGTAGTGTGTTACTGATGGTAGCCTTTGTTACTTTGGTCCCAGCTCTCTGCAGGTCATTTACTAGGTCCCCCCGTGTGGTTCTGGGATTTTTGCTCACTGTTCTTGTGATCATTTTGACCCCACGGGGTGAGATCTTGCATGGAGCCCCAGATCGAGGGAGATTATCAGTGGTCTTATATGTCTTCCATTTTCTAATTATTGCTCCCACAGTTGATTTCTTCACACCAAGCTGCTTGCCTATTGCAGATTCAGTCTTCCCAGCCTGGTGCAGGTCTACAATTTTGTTTCTGGTGTCCTTCGACAGCTCTTTGGTCTTGGCCATAGTGGAGTTTGGAGTGTGACTGTTTGAGGTTGTGGACAGGTGTCTTTTATACTGATAACAAGGTCAAACAGGTGCCATTACTACAGGTAACAAGTGGAGGACAGAGGAGCCTCTTAAAGAAGTAGTTACAGGTCTGTGAGAGCCAGACATCTTGCTTGTTTGTAGGTGACCAAATACTTATTTTCCACCATGATTTGCAAATAAATTCTTTAAAAATCAGACAATGTGATTTTCTGGATTTTTTTTCTCATTTTGTCTCTCATAGTAGAGGTATACCTATGATGAAAATTACAGGCCTCTCTCATCTTTTTAAGTGGGAGAACTTGCACAATTGGTGGCTGACTAAATACTTTTTTGCCCCACTGTACCAGCTGGATTACAAACTTGGTTGTAAAAGAAAGGCAATTCACGTGTTTCATTTATATTTTTATTTGACATATTTTAGCTCATTTTCTTATAATTCATTTAAAACAATTAGCAGCTTAATTAAAAATATAATTTAAATGCAATCTACATTTAAAAAGCATAATTGAAATAGAATAATGAATCTATTTAAAGTATCCCTCAGTCAGAAGGGTGAGAACCAGTTAGATCATCAACTAAATAAAGCCAGCAAATGCTGGAAGAAAAGCTAAATCTTTAGCTTGTATCTGAAAAGTTTCAGGTGGCAAGAAATTCCAGAAAATGGGAGCAGCTGCTGAAATGGGAGCAGCCAGCTTCTGCATGGTTACTGACTGGCTTCACAGAAGAGGTGGGAACTCAAAGGGAAGCCACTCAAGCTGTACTTGCAGACCTGGCAGATTCATATGGGAGCAGATGGTCTTTTTGGCATTTTGTCCCAAGATGCTTAAGGATTTTAAAATTAAAACAAAAGCAAAAAACAAATCATGTGCTGAGATTTTTAGAGCTAGTCAAAGCCCTATTCTGGACCAACTAGCTTTTGAAGATTCCTCAGTGGCAGCCCTATGAGGTGTCAAGCATGTAGGTCAATCTGGCAAACCCACATGCTTCTGGAATGGTTATATTTGGGACACCCGCTGAAGATGGAAGAGTGGTTTCCAATGCCACGTGGTATCAAGGAATATAATTGAGCTGAGGAACACCCTGAAACCGCATACCCATTCCTTCAGAGGGAGTGCAACTCTATCCAGAGTCAGATAAATAGCCAAATCTGTTAACGTTGTATACCCTTGTTGGATTTTTTAAGATGTTTACACTGCAACATGTGTTTCCTTTTCAAAAGGGACAGAAGGAATGGCTCTGTTATCCTGAATATTATCTCCCTTACAGTTTTTCCCCCATTTCATCAATGTGCAGTATGCAGGTTGACCATTGAATTTGGTCACTGAAATTAAAATAACCGACAAAAATGGGATCAGCATCTGGTACTAGCAGAATGTTGTCACTGCTGCTCATGGTTATGAGATGCATTTCATCAATTTTGATGAAAAAATCTCAATATTTTCAATATTTCCAGATTTAAAACTTTTTGGATATTGTCTTCTAATTAATTTACTAGCTATGCATAGTTGGGAAAGGAGAATTGGTCTAATAACTAAATTAGCCAGCCTGATGAAAAAAGTTAACTGAAGGGGAATGAGCAGAAACTGTTGGTAAAGATGTCCTTAGTTAATTATGGATTCTTAGCAACTGCAGCTTCTTGGGATAAATAATTATGTAAATAATAGAATGATCTCTATTTGGAAGATGTCGTTGTAGCTGAAGTTCAGAAGCCACTGACCTGAGAGTGACTGTGGTAAGAATGCAAAAGGAGCAGGTGGCCAAAGCTTTCCTTTCTGTGTGATTGGGAGATGAGAAGGCTTGATTTTGTTAGCAAGCCCTAAATTACTGGGTTATGCTAATTTTTTCCCTCTCCCCCATAGAGGTGTTGCTGATCGTGGTGGTTCAGTTATCTTTATGCATGCAATCTCTTAGGGCACCTAAATTCAATACAATCTGACCCTTAGCGAACAATTCCAAGGGTTGAACTTTTAGCCTTTGCTTTACAGATCTGAAAATTACAGTCCATCCAATTTAGAACAGTGGCAGTACAGATGGTTTGTTCTTACTTTTGCAAATAAACAAGACAGATGATATAGCTGAGTGTTATTGGAGTTCAGAAAGGAAATGAGGGGAAATAGCTAATTACCGTACAATTTATTGTAAGGATGATGCCACTTCCTATTCATGCACAATAGGACAGTTGTATAGACTATAATTGCCACATTATGCACTAAAATGCATTAACCAATCACGTGAGCATCAGTGTTTTTCTCCAGCTGCATGAAAAATGAATTTTTCCAAGCAGTAACAGGAGACAAATACTTAAAAAACCTAGCATTTTATTATTTATATTAGCATCACTTACCTTTTCCCATAAACATATATACACAAAGCCTACTTGTGGGCCTTGTAAAAATCTTACCTATAGCCCCAGAAACTGCATTCAGAAGAATGAAAGCCCTATTAGCTTTAGCTTGCAGCGAAATAGGGAATTGAATATTATCAGCATACAGCTATTTTGCTGTACATCAGTTCATATAAAATACCTGGTAATGCTGAAAACGGTGCTATATTTCTTTCTTGGGTATACACGTGCATGGGTGTACTTTGTATCAAAGTTTGATTTTTTCACGGAATGGCAAATTGTTCATCAGGTATAATTTGTGTTTCAACCCATTTTTTTCCCCTTTATTTTCACTTTCACTGTGAAGATTTTTCTGCTCATTTGAGAAGTTAGAAGCTGCACTGTATAAAAATAAAATGCTACATTCCTAAATAATGTGATAAACTTGACCTTGATTAACATGCCACATGGATTTTAGCAACTCCTATAATGAGAAAAATAATACTGTGCATTTGGCTACTATTATTAAACAAGTAATAGATTAATGAATATCATAGTTTTTTGATGAAAAAATCAAGTAGAATTTGAAATGTAAAACATTTAGGGATTTGAAAACTAACAAGAGTATCCAATATTCCCATTTCTTTCATTCTGTATTTATTTGTGTATTTAATTTGATTTGATGGTGGTCAACTCCAGAGCAGCTCTGGGAAGCTCACCAGGTGTAATCCCCACATCTTACACAGCTGATTGATACTTTCCCTTTTGTATTTTTGAAGGCAAAGACTTCAATTATCCATACATTTATTTTATAAAACATTTTCTGTTGCAAAACAAACGGATGAACAAACGTTAATGGTTTTCCATTGTTCAGGACATAGTTCTTCATTATGGGCTTGCTGAATTATACAGGACTCTGTTAGCAGAAGGGGAATTTCAGCCTAGAAAAATGGAATTGTGTTAGGAGAGCATTCCGCCAAGAATATAAACCCCTAACAGCCTTCAAGGGCTGAGACTTGGAGTATGTAAAGAAGAAGGCTAAGATTTCTCTGCAAATGGGGAGATGTGGGAATAGAGTGTGCAGGATTTGAAGTAGTGAAATATTCTGAAGAAACTCAGTGAGCTGTTTCAACTTGGCCCAGCTGAAAAGCTCCATAAACTACAAAAGAAATGGGATAACATGAGAGGATGGTGAAAACGTTTCATATGAGCAAATGTTAAGGAAATGTCAAAGAAATACCACAGGGCTTATTCTGGTTACAAGCCACTTCATACAATTACTGATCTTAAATATTTTTTAAAAAATATTGCCTTTCAGGGGAAAATGAGATCCTCTTTATGTACATAGCAATCATGAGATGAGTTGATAGTATAGCAACTTGTGGTTTTGGAGATTTGATATTTCCTCCTTTTTTCCTGAACCTGATATATGATTGTGCTGGCAATGTGAATCCTACACTTGGTCAAGTTTCATCCACTATCTGTTTTAAAGACCATCATCCCAAGTCATATAATTGTATTGGCAAACAGGAAGAAATAGTCAGAAAGTGCCAAATCCTACATTTGAAAGCATATGCTTCGATATTCTGGGCAATGGTATTTCATTTTAACAGATGTAGTTATGTAGAAATCTGATGAATGGAAATATTATAGAAATGTTTCCTGAAACTTTTTATAATGTCCATATTAATATATTTTTAGAAGTAGGCATAGCAGTTTTAAAAATATTTTTTCAGGCTTTTACTGCTTAAGAGGCCTTACTGGTTTCTTGCTGTTGCTGTGCTCATTTAACTGTTCTTTCTGATTTTCTGTTATCTTTGATGTTTTGTTGTAAACCACCTTGAGAATGATGAAAGTACAGAAATGTAATAAATATAAAAACCCAGTTCTCAGACATTAGATCAATTTTTTAAGTCAAGAGTCATGACCCTGAACAAGCTGGTTTCAAAGACATATAACATTTAGCTGGGAATAAGTCCCACTGAATGGGTGGATTTATTTCTGAGTGGAAACGCACAGGATTGTACCTGTAGTGATTATGGATTGTATTTCTTCTGTTGTAAATTACACATAGAATCCCTTTCATCCTAAATTTACTGCTTTAGTACTGCAATTTTTGTTTCTGCATCACCACTGAACTGCACATTTTGAGAACTGTATACAGTAGAAAGGGGAGCTCATGTCTTTGACTCAGAATATGGCTGCCGTTCTTTCCTGGCACATCCAAAATTAATTCTCCCCAGCTGATTCAACCTAGGTTAAACAACTGCTGCAGAAATATCTTGGAACAAATCATATCAGAGAAAGATGAGTTGGATTTCTCTTTCTGAGAATTACCCAACCCCATAAAAGTACGTTTGTTTTATGAAATCTCCCTTTGTCTTTCAATATCTGGCAAATAATTAATTGTCATCATGTGAAATCATCATGTAGGAAGGAATTCTTAAAGAACCAATATTTAATAATTCATGAATTCTATGTCCATTTTAATTTAAAAGCAAGACACATTTCTAATATTTTCTCAGCTTGATTCAGTTAGAGTCAGTTTAATTTTTTTGCCTAGCCTGAATTTCATCTTGCTGGCCTAGTATATTGTAGGGCTTAGATATTACTATAGTTTTAAGAACAATAAGATTTGTATATCCAAGGTAAGTGTTATGAATCACCACGTGTATAGTGGCAGTCCTTTTGTATACAGAAGCATTTAACTGCCTGACCTATTTTGCAAAGTTAGAGAGGCAGATGTCTGCTTGTCACACATGGCAAAACTAAGGGAAAACAATTAGGCTAGAGAGTTCAAAACCATGCATAAACAAAATACCTAGCTCTTTCTTGAAGGAATACTCCCATTCTGGATTCCATCCAACAATGACTTCCAGGCAAGGCAGGCATTCTGAATTTTTGCCTATTTTTCTCTCTCTTATACATACAACTGTCATGGTTATGGAGCATGCTTAAACTTAATTGGACTACTAGCGTTTGTCATTTTCTTTAGCTATATAGAGACATTCTTCTTATTTTGGCTGCAGTCCTGGTGGCCAGTGTATCTGAATTTGTTCTGAGAAGGAATTGGCTTTTTTGTCAAATCTGTGGGGATTGTCAGAGATGAAGATGCAAGAGGCTAGGGAACACGTTTACTGCTTCCTCTTTCTGGGAAGAGGGACAATGGCAGTGTATATTGCAATCCTATTGTGAATAAATTGTTTAAAAAATTGGCTCAAAAGCACCATATTCATTTATAACCTGTGTAGTATTTAAACTAAAAGCCCTTGGATCAATAGGGTAACAACAAATATAAATATATTTAATGTAATGCAAAATATGGCTCAGTAGTGCTAAGTATTTTGGCCAATGTTCATAAAACCTTAAAATCATAGAATCTGAAATGTCCAGTTAGGCCGTAGCACCCAATCTCTGCTTCAAATTAAAGCATCCTCAAATTATGGTAGACCAGGCTTTGTTTTAAGATCCTCACCATTTCCCTTGGTAGTTGGCTCCACTGTTTTCCCTAATGTTCAGCCAGAATATCCATTGCCATAATTTAGGTATTCCACGTTCTGCATTCCAGGATGATAGGGAGCAATCTTTAACTTCCCTAGGGCATCCTTTTAGGCACCTAAAAAGAGCTATCCTATTCCTTCTCAGTTGAAGCTTTTCTCAAGATTAAGCATACCCAGTTCCCCTCATCTCTCCCCATAGGACTTATTTCTGACCCCATCTTTCTTCTGCTCATTTTTTTCTGAATTTTTCTTAAAATATGCTACCTGGTATGAACACAGATGGGGTAGGATATGACCTAAGCTCAGCATATAAGGATGTATTTGGAAATCCTGTGATTTGAACAAAAATGGCATTTGCCTTTTTAGAAGCCAGGACATCTTGCTCATTCACATTCAGCTTGAGATCAACTATAATTCCAGTTTGCACATGTACTGTTTTCAGGCCATGCTATATCTCTGCATTTGATTTCTTTTTCCAAAGTGAATAATTTTGCATTTGTCTCTGTTAATTTTCATCCTGTTATTTTCAGCCCATTTCTCTAATGTATCACAATCACTTAATTTTACTTCTGTCTTCTAGGGTATTAACTATCCCATCTAATTTTGTGTCATCTGCAAATTTGATAAGCATTCCCTCCACCTCTTTATTCAAGTCATTAATAAAAATGTTGAAGAGGACAGGACCAAGACTGAACTTTGTGGCACCCCACTTAGTGCCTCTCTTTAGTTTGATGAGGAAATGTTGATGAGCATTCTTTGAATACAGTTTTCAAACCAGTTACAGTATGTATCGTATTGACAATCCACCAACATTTAACTATGTACTAATCATAAAGTCCTAGAGTATTTTGTCAAATGCTTTGCTAAAATCAAAACACTTCTACAGCATTTTTCCAGTTTACTAAGGAAATTAAGTTTAGTCTGGCAACATATGTTTTTTTTGCAAATATTTACGGACTTCTGGTAATTATCATATTGTTTTTAAAGTGCTTACAGATTAACTTCTTTATGATCTATTCCCAAGTATCAATGTCATATGGACCGGTCTCTAGCTCCCTGGATTTTCCTTTTTCCCTTTTCCAAATACAAGCAATGTTCACCCACCTCCAATCATCTTAAATTTCACCAGTTAACATTTGGCAAGACTATCAGCAAGTTCTTTCAAGACACTAGGATGCAATTCATATGGCTTTGTGGGTTTGTACTCATTCAAAATCAGTATATATTTCCAGACCACGTTCCAATCCAGCTTATGCTATAATCATCCTGCTCTTCAAAATTTCTTAGTGGAACACATATCTACTGAAAGAATACTAAACAACAACAGGAGTTGAATAATCCCATGTTTACTTTATTATTAGCTATATATCCTTTTGCCATCTTCACTTTTGAATATATCTGAAGAAGCCTTTTTGTTGTTTGTAGCATCCTTCTCCAGTCTCTGTTCCTTCTTCAGTTTAGAGTTTCTGCCTATTTTGGGCTACCTGTATGAAATCTTCCTTGGTGACCTGCCCTTTTCTCCACCTCCTATATGGATCCTGTTTGGTTTTCAAATTTTCAGTAAACTTTCAGCCACATTGGCTTCTTCTGCTGCCCTCCGTTTTCTTCCTCATTGAAATTATTTAAAATTGTGCTTTTTCATTTTCTAGAAACTCTTATGCATCTTAAGCTCTTTTTTCAGTTAGCGTTCCTTGCCATGTAACCCTGCTTGTTGTCACTGTGAATTCATTCAAACATGCTTTCTTGAAATCTAATGGATGTGATTGACTATACTCTGCTTTAGTTTTCCTTAATATCAAGAACTAACCAACAAATGAATAATCATTTCCCCCCAAAGTTCCCACTGTTTGCACTTTGTCTACTATTATTTGCTCTGTAGTTATCTGAATTACACAGGAATGAAGTCACAGGTAGTTGAGATCCGAAAAACATTAACCTTGTTAAAGGACAGGAATTTCTTGATGTACAGGCTGAGTAGAATTTGTCTCCTAACAGATAATAGCATAACTATTCCCCCATCACTACTACTTTAAGTAGGTTGAACTAGGCTACTGTTAGATTGATATAGAGCTAGTTGAACAATTGTACCCCCTGAAGGTACATGAAAGGCTTTGTGACAGGCTGGAAGTAAGTATTCAGTGGAATGCAGCAAGGCCCCATTCTAGGTCTGTGATGGTCAATATATTTAAAAATTACCTGGATGAGGAATTATAAACTGTGGTTGTTGAATTTGCAGGTAACACAAAGAAAAGTGGAATAGCCAACATCTTAGAGGACTGTATCAAGATTCAGGAGGATCTTGTCAAACTAGAACAATGGGCAACAAGATGAATTTCAACAGAGACATATGCAAGATCAAAGGCATGAGATAGGGGAACCATTTGGCCATTTGGGTAGCAGTACATGCATAAGTGTCTTGGTGGATCACAAACTGATCATGAATCAACAGTGTGATTCAATTGGGAAAAAGCAAATACCATCCTGGGCTGTATGAATAGAACTATAGTACCAAAATTAAGAGAAGTCATTTTCCTGTCCATTCAGCATTGGCCAGACTCACACCTAGAACATTTCATCCAGGAAGGACATTAACAAACTGAAGCATGTCTAGAGGAGAGCAGCCATGATAAGGGGCCTGGAAAGAAAAATGTTTGAGGAATGGTTAGAGCAGTGTTTCTCAACCTTGGGAACTTTAAGATTCACTGTTTATGAATTCTGGGAGTTGAAGTCCAGACATCTTAAAGTTCCCAAGGTTGAGAAACACTGGGTTAGAGGCACTGGGTATATTTAGCCTGGAGAGGAATCAACTGCAGGGAAACATAAGTACTTCTTTTCAGGTATCTGGATGGGGCAAAACTGTTCAGAAGACAGAACATGAATCAACTGATTTGAACAAAAAGGAAGTAGATTTGACTTAGACATGAGAAATGTTTCCTAAGGATAAGAACTGTTCAACAATAGAACAGATTACCCTGAGAGGGGGTGGAAGCTCCTTCACTGGAGGTCTTTAAGCAGAGGCTCAGTGTCAGGATCTACGCAAACCAGATTCTTCGATTGCTTTATATGTTTTAATTACTAATTATACTTTTGCTTTAATTGCTAAACATAGATTAATAGAGTAGTGCTGGGAATGTTATTCTAACCGTTTGCTTGACCTGCCATAGGGGGGGGAAGGAGGAGGCCAGGTGTTGTTATCTCTATCTTCAGCCAGACATCCAAGGCCAAGATGTGTGAGAACTGGTGGAAGGCGCGAAGAGCTGCAAGTGGGAATAGAAACCTAGAAGGGGGGGAAGTTGGGCTTAAAAAGACAAGGCTTTGCTATGTTGAGGCAGACTCAACAAACTATGATGCTGTGCGCTTCTCTTAAAATAAAGAAATCTGTAATGGAACTCTTTGGACTCCAGAGGATTTACTGAACTTTGGGATTGAGTGTGCAGACTCTGACACTCAGTGTCTGTCTATCTGCCAGGGATCCTGTAGTAATAGATTCCTATACTGAGCAGGGGCTGGACTAGATTATCTCCAAGATCACTTCCATTCTGTGATTCTTTGTTAAGGTTAGTCTTTCCAGATAATTTTTTATGATAGAATGACATGGAAACTGAGCGGAAGTGATAATGGATATTACAGGTTCCATTAGAATGTGGATTATTAATGTTTTGCGGTAGTTCATTGTGAGGGGATTAATCTGCTTCATTTAGTGTATGAGAAAGACATGCAGCAACAAAAGTGTAAAAGAAGCTATATGCAGGGTTTCATTAGCTGTGCATTACTTAGGAATGAAAAGCAGAGGTGTTATAAAGAAAAAAAATAGTTTGCATTATCTTGACAGTAACAATACTATGCAAAGAAGTAAGGAGATAGTACTGGCAAAATATATTGTTATGAAGGATAACATTGGGAAGATTTGTCTACATTTTGATTTTGCTGTACGCCCCTGGAATAAAGAACTTTATCCCAACTTTTTATTACCTGTTTCAGTATAGATTTCTGCCAAAGGCTGATATATTATTTTAGATGGCTTGGAAAGAGATTTGTAGGTAGCTAGATCTAAAGGCACTTAATTGCATTCAGGAGATTTGAGAGAGAGAGAAAAAATGCTACTTTTCAGTCATACAAATAGTATTCAGATAACCTTGTTTTGTACTTTAAAAATAAAAGAATAGCTGTTCCAGTGACTACAGGATAAGTCATTTCTTGAGTGCTATTGTGAAAAGAAGGGAATGTAATACAGCATCAAATAGCAGTTGCTATTCATCCTGCATAATCACACAGAATGCATGCAAGCATGTTGCTGTTTTTAGACCTACTAGTCAAACTTAGTTGAGTTTTATTGGAATGAGTCTCTGTTTCCTGTACTTTACTTCCTTCTCTCTTCAGTGATCAGTTGCTCAAGACTCCTGAACTTCTGGGCAATGGTTTGTTCTAATGAAGATTCATTAAACTATACCAGTCTATCAAGTCATGGCTTGACTCTGGCTCTCTTTTTGGTAAGAACAGTTGAAACAGACAACAGTTCACCCATTTCAGATACCAGTTGAACATAGCTTGAAATAGATAGTAGAAGCTTTTGGTCTTCTTGCATGTAAGAATTTTATCTGGCAATTTTATTGAGGTCTTCAGAATGAGTTCACTTTTTAGAGAATATAACATTAGCATACCTTGAAAGAGTTTCTATTCAAAAACAAAACAGTTAAAATATATGCAAAAGGATGGTTTTGAGCCATGATTTGACATGTTCTCTGTACTGTCCAACTATCCTTAGATGAGAAAACACTGCAATGCAGAAATAAGAGCTGCTGAAGTAATGTTATTGGCACAATCATTGACTTAAAATTAATTGATGGCACTATATCTTTATTATGCGGAAAGGGCTGTGTAAGGATAATATCCATCTGGAAAGCTAGCAACTGATTTTCCCCCAACTGCAAATATGTTTAGATCAGGGAAAGTAATTTATTTAGATCCTTAAAAGCATGCAAGTTTTTGGGGGGTTGTGGAAATAGGACCTTGGTTGATTAATTTTCTCTCTGTGAAGTGTTTTTGGTTAGGCTTTATACAGATAGAAAAATACTTTGAATTTTATTGAGATATCTGGGGGCGGGGAGGAAGAGAGAGATTTTTCATTGTGCTGTGGCTTGTCCAGATCTATTGTGTTAGAGCTCATACAAACTTAGTTTCTTCATCTCTCTATCTGCAAAAAAGAACAAGCTGTGCCAGATTATTTATTGAGAGAGAAAGAGAGAAAGAAGCAGTACAGAGGCCACCCCAAAAGTAATGAATATATTTTGATTTGCCAAATTTATCATGCTAAAAGCTTTTTGTTTAGGGATGCCTGCTGGTGGCATATTTTTGGAAGTTTGACTAACTGTGCTAAAACAGATTTCAACCAGTCTCTGCTCGTTGTTTCGCCTGAATATTACCTAGTTCCATGTTAATGGCATCAAAAAATGCTTGGGGGCAGTGGAATTTCTTGCCAATGGGAGCCTTCCTCCAAATGTGAAAAGCAGACATACAGTATGTGTAAACAGGGGATGGGGCATTCAATTCTGATTGGAGTCACAGGAGTATTCAAGGATAGAACCCCCTTTCATATCCCAGTTGTGGCTATTTGTTAACAACAACAAAATCAGTCACAAGGTTAAACCAGAAGAGAAACATAATGCCCAATTTGGCTAAAAATGCTGCTGGTAAAAATGTGTATATATATATATATATATTTTACATTTAACATTGAAGTAGTATATTATATCAGAATTGTATTTTATTATGCTTCCGTTTTTGTATACTGGAGTTACTTCTATAGAGAAGTCCCAGCTGCTTTCTACTGAAATTGGATGGAAAAATATGTAGTATGATTGAAATGTCATCTTTGTTCTAAAATACTTTAATAATCCATACCTATTTTTAACTTTAATTTAATTAGGGTTTGAAATTTAGAATGTGTTGATATTTTATATTTATATACATTTTGTGAATTAGACAGCAAAAATAAAAACTTTGCAAAAAGAAGTGCATCTGCTTTGGAAAATAGTCTAGGGTCTGTTACTGAAGGTGTATGATTCCTTCATTCAGGGCTAAATCTGATTTTTATGTATTTTTCTTTTTCTTCCTTTCTTCCAGTGGCAGATGAAAGCAAAGTTGCCTTGTTGACTGGTCAGAAACTAGGTAAGATATTGCTTTGCCTTAGTTTTACTACACTTTGCAATTAAAATATTAAATAAAATGTATAAAATAGTTTAGAGAGTCCCTTAAATCCCATTAATCTCCAATCTATAATGAGAAATCAAGGTTTATTTTGTTTCTGGAATATTCACTGAAAGTGGAATAATTTGCAAAAGCAGCAGTAGTATGACTTTTTAATTAAATACAATTATGTGTGCCAAGTAAACAGTTACATTTGAAAAAGGCATTAAAAATGAGGCTGGGGAGGAGAGGAAAGTCCTGGTGAAAGTGGTAGGGAGTTTGGTTAGGAGCTCGTTGCTTTTTTTTTTTTTTTAAGTATCTTCACTGTATTATTTTAACAATTGTTTTAGTTTGCCAGTGTGAGTCAGCTGATTGGTCTAGTATTTAGACCTTATTTGGGGCAATACAGGGAACGTGTACTTGCAATTTGATCATGAGGGTGAAATTACAGGGCTCCAATGATCTTTGGTGATCACTAAGATCACTCCAGCCATGGAGAATATAGTCTTTCCTGGATTTCCAAGCTCATGGAGCAGCATCTTTATCTTGACCTTCCAGGTTTAGGTGACCTGCTGCTGGCAGTCTTGACTATATGTCCCTCCCCTTAGAGTCACATGACATAAACTTGATTCCATTTCTAGACTAAGCCCCAATTCTTTGTTTTCAGAAACTCAGTTCCAAACATGGGCTGGTTCCTAAATAAAACATTGGGTAACCTTACCTCACAGCAGCTATCACACAATTGATTCCCATCTGACCTGAAAAATAGAAGAATAAAAAAAAAGTATCTGAGTTATATAAGGATTTTGTGATGGTTATATGTTACTTCAAATTCTAGACTTGAAGAATAGGATTAAAATTTTGTGACTAAGGCTTCTATCGCCCTTCACCTAATGTTTTATGATAGAATTCTGGATCACTGTAAAAAATGCTTTCGGTAGGGGAAAGTATTTGAAAACCTTATATGACTAAGATCCTATTTTGCCATAGCTATCTATTGTAGCATAATTTTAGAAGATCTTCCTATTTGTATTATGGGAGGGTGGCTCTTATAAATGTAGAAAACTGTTTAGTTTTCCTTCTCTAGGACTGCAAATCATTCTCTCTGACAGAACAATAGACTGAGAGTTGCTTACTTCATTTATCCTGATTAAATCATGGAACCTGCAGAGAAGAACATTACAAATGTGAAAATCCTTAATTAATATCTGTTGAATTCTAACTAATAATGTGACATAGGTTGTTATCCTCCATTTCCCATTCCTATCCAGAGTAATCCTTTTATGTAGAAACATTCTCATAAATAGAATAGCTTGTATCTGGGAAAAAAGTTCACATATTAGGAGAAACTAAATTCAGTGTATTCTAGTACAAGTTTAGAAAACTACTTAATTTCTCTTTGAATAAAAAGCTTTAGGTTATTAATACCACAGTGAAAATCTCATAGGTAAACATTTTAATGCCTTTTCTACTTAGCTTTTAAAGGATATGTGGAAAGCAGCCATTTTGAATAAACTTTGTTACACATTTTGCAAAATTAAAAAATGAAGGCTACGTTGTCTGCCTTAATAATCATGGTGATAATATATTGTCTATAATAAAGCTTTATTTAAACAGAGAGTAACTGCACTATATCACTGACATTTTTAGTCAGATACTTTTAGTCAATACTTTTTGGCATTCAGCAATTTTCATTTCTATGGTACAAGAATATAATCTTTTTAATTTCTCCTACCCTCTAGTTCTTCCCTTTATCTTCAGTGTACAAAAGATTATTTTTCTATTTGAAATTGAGAATCTCACCTGGTATTGTCTCTCATCCTCCTCTCTGAAACCACTACCGAAGAGAATCTCAGGCTGAAAATCTTTCCAAAAAGTGACTCATCAGTTGGAAATTGTGCCCTGCTACTCAGAAGGAGGTTTGCAAACATAGCAGCTGCATTTTGTTTGCCAAAAATAAATGGGAGCCCTTCCTGTCAATCCACATTGGAACAAGGCCCACTGCAGTCATAATAGTTGGCAAGGAAATGTTTTCAAACCGAACAAGCTCTCATTTCCAATTTCCATGCCCAGGCTATGGATGAGGGCCCAAATCTCTTTTACTCCATTATAAGCAAACCTCAAAAAGACCCCAGCTGTGGTCTTTAGAGGTGTGTGTGTATGTATCCATACATACATACATACATACACACACACACACAGGTGCATACATATGCAAGATAGATAAGCAAACAAGCATACAGACAGACAGAGATGGAAAATGCTGCTGTTCCTGCATGTTGTCTCTCATCTCTTATAGTTTACAGGATTATGCTGCTGTCTCAATTTTGCCATGTCATCATCCCAGGTTATAGGCAAGGGGCTATATCACACTAGCTCATCTTTTCCCAAATGCAAGTTTAATTTAGCACTGTTTTTAATAGTACACTCAAAGAAAATAAAACCCCAACAGAGATTCTGAATTTCTACTATGATGTTATTTGGATCTCTGTTTTCTTTGACACACTGATATTTTGTTTAATGCATAAAGAAAAGGAATGTTGATCTAAACTGGAATTGCCGGGGTCTTGTCTTGGCCAAGAACTAACTCTTGGCTTTACAAAGGATCCTTTTCTGGTTGTATGTAACCTTTAAAAGCTGCTAAAAAAAATCTTCCATAGAAGCTTTTAAAGGTTACATACAATCAGAAAAGGATCCTTTGTTAAAGCCAAGAGTTAGTTCTTAAAGTTCTTAAAATTACCCACTGCCCAATTAGCTTGGAAGCAGCTGAGAAAATGGGAGAGTCAAATGGGGCTGATCTGCTAGAATGGCCCTACTTCCCATTTCTCCCTATGCAAAAGTGTGGTGAACTCCCAGCCACTAGGTATGAGTTAAGGGAGGAAGCACCGAAATGGAGCTGATCAGGAAGTTCTATAGCCTCATCTGCTCCTCTTTAGTGGGCTGGTAGAACATAGACCAGACATCTTTACAGAGCGGAGCGCTTTAATCTAACCAACAAATGAATATAAAAACTCAGTGAAATAAATGACAGGGTAAACGGAAGCATTTATTTTTCCCAGCAGCATCCGTTCCCGGTCTCTTACACTTTGAGACAATACAGCCAATGGTAAGGAATGGATGAGAGGCAACTAAGCCAAGATTCCTGTGTAATCTCAGAAGCACTCAAACTCTCTGCTTCTCTGCTGATTGTGTTTCAATAAGCCAGGTTTCAAATCAGATTTAGCCACAAAAATGTCCAAGATGTCCATCTTAATTTAACTTGCTATAAATACATAGCTATTGTGTGTTACGATGGTTACAATGGCATAGATTGGAAGGATTTCTGTACAAACTATTGTTTGTATTGGAAAAATACTGCCCTTTCCCCCCTTTTTATGCAAAGTCACAAATGGTATTCCATTAGCCTCCTAGCTATTTGCTTTATTTTCATTTTTCATATGGTTCTTTCTTACTATTTAATGCTTGGGACTTATCTTAATATGTATTGACTGTCTGCTCAAGTCTCTGCTGACACAGCTCTTTAAAATGATGCAGTACTGGAGAAAAGCTGATGAGTTCTTCTTTACGAGCTTTGACGTATTAATTAGCAAAATGGACTAAAAGGAAGAAACCTTTCCCATTTTCTGTTTTAATTTTCTAAAACACATGTATATTGAGACTTTAAGTGAAGAGCTGCATCAAAGGACTAATATATGTTGGGAAGCTGTACATTCTAGTAGATTAATACATTGATCTCTGCTGGTTTTGGGACCCAGTGCTTACTACATCAGGCTGTTTTTCTCATGCCAGCAAGAGGGTCTCCTCCTTTTGTAAAGTTATCTTATAAAGCTGTGTAGATCCATCCTTACAAAAGCACCCTGGAATCAGTACAACATTAATAGCTGAATTTGTGAGGTTCTAAAGTTGGAAATAACATATGAACTACTATTTGACATGGTCCATTCAAAGTGGCTATCGCCTGTATTATATAGTGCCTCTACTATGATGCTCGCAAGTAGCTCATAAACACAATAGCTTCTTTTGTGTTTCCCAGCAACTGGTTTCAGTGGCATATTGCTCTGATACTAAAGCAGAATATAGCCTTATCTTCTATAAATTTGTCTGATCCCTATTTTAAGGCTAAGAGTTAGCCACATTGCCATTACTTGTTGGCTACAAATATCATGGCCCAACTTGCGTGTTGTATGAAGTTTTCTTTTTGTTTCTGGGCTAACCTGAAACTATTTTGACTCAATTTTGTTGGATGACTCCATGTACTATGGAAGAAGAAAAAATCCTGTCATTCCACAGCTGCAAATGTTATAAGCTACCGTGTTTATATCTTTAGTATTTTTCCCCCCAACACTAAGAGTCCTCAAATGCTTCAGGATTTTCCTTTAGGGCGGCTTCTCCTTCTTAGTGATAATTATGTTTCCCCTTTTTCTGCGGTTTTTCTAGCTCTCCAATATCTTCTCTAAAATGAAATGACCAAAACATTCCAATATGTGAATAAAGGAATTATACTTTTATAATCTTATTTTTTTCCTAATTGCCTCTAATAGGCAATTACCTTTTTATAAATAGAGTAGCTAAAAATAAGGGGCAGTAATAATAGTGACCAGAAAAAAATATAAAATCACAAGAAAGTGGCAACAAAACACTAGATAGCTTCTAAAATAGCTGAATAGTTCTTAAAATGCCTGGGAAAGTAAAGAAAGGCGAACACTTATCATCAAATGCCAGCTGAGCCTCTCTGAGGATGACATTCCACACTCAGGGAAGGGGTATTGACCAAGGTCCTTTCTCATCTATCTTGCCTCACTGGGCCAGGATTCATGGAGCATGTCTCAGGAGATGCCCCTTCATGTAGCCTGCCATCAACCCTCTGGTGACTTTATAAGTTACTATTAGACCAGGAAAAGGACTGGCAGCTAGTGCTGATGGCAAAACACTTAAATAATAAAATCGTAACGGCCAATCCCAAACAACAGTTCAGCTGCCCATTTTTGAACTATTGAAGTTTCTGGAATATATTCAAAAAGAACTCTACATATAAAGTACTATCATAGTTCAAACTCTCTCCTTTGTCATTTTGTTAGGTAAATATCCCTTTGAAAAGATGCCCTTTACACTTTACACTTTACACACTTGCCATTCATTTAGCAGCTTAATTATTCACACCAGTTAGTAAGTTAGTTCGGTGCCATCAAGTCAGTCCTAACCCTTGGTAAATGTTTGGAGAAATATCTGCCATCTCAACCTGTCCTTAGTGATACTCCATAGCTCTTCTAAACAGATTTCAGTAATCTCTTTGATTGGTTTCATCTGCTTTATCCATTGTCTTTTATTTCCCTCAATCTTGCCAAGCATAGGGTTGTTTTTTTTTAGTCTATCATCGGTTTACATCACTTACTCAAAATATGTAGTTTCTATTTGCTAATCATCACCTCGGGCTCTCTTTATATCTCTGGCCCATTGCCCATTGAGCCCAAGGCAAGAAAACTGTTTCTTACCTCTTGCCATTAACTATGAGTCTGTTTGCATGCTGACTGATATTAGCTTTGTCTTTGTAATATTTAACATCAACCCATACTTTCCACTTTTCCTTTTTTACTTTTCTAACTAGCTTTTATGAGTCCTCCTTACTTTTGACTAGTAAAGTTATGCTTCCTGCAAATCCCAAATTGTTAGTGTTTTGATTCCAACTATTGACTCTTCCAGTCCTTACAGATATGGAGATAATATGCATCCCTGGCTTACTCCTTTCCTTATTTTGAAAAATTCTGTTTCCCCAAATTCAGTTGGTACAGTACTTCTTATTCATTGTAAAGGTTCCTCAGAAGAATAATCAGATGTTCTGGCACACTTATTAGCTTTAACAGATTCCATTTTCTGCCATAATCTCAGAATCAAAGGCCTTGCTGTAGTCAACAAAGCAAAGGTGAACTCTTCATTATCCATCCTATATTAGCTATCTAATTTCATTTTCCTTTGCCTTTTCTGAAATCTGTTTATTCATCTACCATTTCTTTCTCCATGTATGGGTCTGCAAAGACCACCATTTAAGGTCTTAAAGTTTTGTGAGAAAAATCAGTAATTTATGCATTCATCTTCCTTGGTATAGATGTATACAAAGATATTTTCAATCTTTAGGCCACACATCTTTTTCCATACTTGTTCATATACAGCAGCTAACACTTTAACTGCCTCTTCTCTCACAGCGTTAAACAGTTTAGTATGAGTTTCATCTGTATCTTTCCCGTTTTACAGCTGGTCTATTGCTTGCTAACTGTTGTATTATCTGTTGGTCTATAGTTATATCACACTTTTTAGTGGAGTTGGTTCATGAATATATTTTGTCTTTACAAATGTTTCCATGATTCTACAATCTCATTTGTAATGGAATTCAGCATAATCTTTCTATCTTCCTTTCATTAGAGATGAAAGTATTAGATCTCTTCCATGATTACATATTATAGAGTTGTTTTTAATTGTTTTGTTTATTTCTACTCTGCATGGGTTCACTGTTAGCTGCTCACTTGTTATGATTGGAGCAGCATACAAGCTGAAGCAAACAAGTAAAATGAACAAATTACTGTTGAATGACTTAGCTATAAATTGCCCTGTGATTTTTCTGAATTTTTTAAAAATGTCTGTTATTTGTCCTTTCATGTTTGACATTAAAAGTCTCTACTCAGGCACTTTATTGCCCTTTCTGCTACTCCAAACCTTCATTATACAGTGGGGCAAAAAAGTATTTAGTCAGCCACCATTGTGCAAGTTCTCCCACTTAAAAAGATGAGAGAGGCCTGTAATTTTCATCATAGGTATACCTCAACTATGAGAGACAAAATTAGAAAAAAAATCCAGAAAATCACATTGCCCGATTTTTAAAGAATTTATTTGCAAATCATGGTGGAAAATAAGTATTTGGTCACCTACAAACAAGCAAGATGTCTGGCTCTCACAGACCTGTAACTACTTCTTTAAGAGGCTCCTCTGTCCTCCACTCGTTACCTGTAGTAATGGCACCTGTTTGACCTTGTTATCAGTATAAAAGACACCTGTCCACAACCTCAAACAGTCACACTCCAAACTCCACTATGGCCAAGACCAAAGAGCTGTCGAAGGACACCAGAAACAAAATTGTAGACCTGCACCAGGCTGGGAAGACTGAATCTGCAATAGGCAAGCAGCTTGGTGTGAAGAAATCAACTGTGGGAGCAATAATTAGAAAATGGAAGACATACAAGACCACTGATAATCTCCCTTGATCTGGGGTTCCACGCAAGATCTCACCCTGTGGGGTCAAAATGATCACAAGAATGGTGAGCAAAAATCCAGAACCACATGGGGGGACCTAGTGAATGACCTGCAGAGAGCTGGGACCAAAGTAACAAAGGCTACCATCAGTACCACACTACGCCGCCAGGGACTCAAATCCTGCAGTGCCAGACGTGTCCCCCTGCTTAAGCCAGTACATGTCCGGGCCCGTCTGAAGTTTGCTAGAGAGCATTTGGATGATCCAGAAGAGGATTGGGAGAATGTCATATGGTCAGATGAAACCAAAGTAGAACGCTTTGGTCTAAACTCAACTCGTCGTGTTTAGAGGAGAGAGAATGCTGAGTTGCATCCAAAGAACACCATACCTACTGTGAAGCATGGGGGTGGAAACATCATGCTTTGGGGCTGTTTTTCTGCAAAGGGACCAGGACGACTGATCCGTGTAAAGGAAAGAATGAATGGGGCCATGTATTGTGAGATTTTGAGTGAACACCTCCTTCCATCAGCAATGGCATTGAAGATGAAAGGTGGCTGGGTCTTTCAGCATGACAATGATCCCAAGCACACCGCCCGGGCAACGAAGGAGTGGCTTCGTAAGAAGCATTTCAAGGTCCTGGAGTGGCCTAGCCAGTCTCCAGATCTCAACCCCATGGAAAACCTTTGGAGGGAGTTGAAAGTCCGTGTTGCCCAGCGACAGCCCCAAAACATCACTGCTCTAGAAGAGATCTGCATGGAGGAATGGGCCAAAATACCAGCAACAGTGTGTGAAAACCTTGTGAAGACTTACAGAAAACGTTTGACCTCTGTCATTGCCAACAAAGGATATATAACAAAGTATTGAGATGAACTTTTGATATTGACCAAATACTTATTTTCCACCATGATTTGCAAATAAATTCTTTAAAAATCAGACAATGTGATTTTCTGGATTTTTTCCCCCATTTTGTCTCTCATAGTTGAGGTATACCTATGATGAAAATTACAGGCCTCTCTCATCTTTTTAAGTGGGAGAACTTGCACAATTGGTGGCTGACTAAATACTTTTTTACCCCACTGTATTTCTGTAGCTATGATGATAACTTATTCTAAAAGCCACTTTCTGCCACACCTATTCTCTCAATCCATAAAGTTGACCAGTCTTTGGTATGTTCCACAGTCTGCTCCTGGAAATATCCTGGCTGGTTGGATTATATATGTCCATCACTTGGATCTCTCTCGATAGATAGATAGATAGATAGATAGATAGATAGATAGATAGATAGATAGATAGATAGATAGATAGATATCTTTCAAATTTATATAGCTGCCCATCTCATATATACGACTCTGGCAGCTTACAAACAATTAAAGCAAATATTTAAAAAATACAATAATATTGAAAACAAGAAAAAATATGAAAGCATATTAAAAACCATCATTAAAATTCATACCTGAGCTAATCACTTCTAACAGTAACACTAATACAGGGTTTGGTACTTTCTCCTTTCCTGTTTTACATCTACATGAGGCCACTGGGTGAGGTTATCTGATACCAGAAGATGAGGTATTATCAGTATGTTGATGGTTCCCAGCTTTATATCTCCATCCCAGGCCAACTAAGTGATGCTGTGGAGGTTCTGTCTCAGTACCTGGAGGCTGTGGGCGTTCGGATGGGGAACAACAGGCTTCAGCTCAACCCAAGCAAGACTGAGTGGCTTTGGGTGGCCAGGAGGGCTCTTGCACAACTATCTGTTGTGCACCAGTTGCATCTGTTCCTCGATTGGGAGGGCCTGCTCATGGTCACTCATACTTCACTCACTTCTCATATGGATTATTGCAATGCACTGTATAGGGAGATGCCCTTGAAGAGTATTCAGAAGCTTCAACTGGTTCAAAATGCAGCCACCAGGGGAGTTGTGTGTGCTCCACGATCTATGCACATTACACCTCTGCTCTGCAAGCTGCATTGGCTGCCAGTTTGCATCTGGGTGCAATTTAAGGTGCTGGTAATGACCTATAAAGCCCTATCTTGCATGGAACTGGGTTCCTTCAGGGACTGCCTCTCCCCAACTAGATCTACCCAGCATCAGGTCTGGCAGGAGGGGCATGCTCCAGGTCCCATCAGCTACGAGTGTCATCTGGTGGGGCCTAGAAGGACAGTCTTTTAGATTAGATTAGATTAGATTAGATTAGATTAGATTAGATTAGATTAGATTGTCCCTGACCCTTCTGGTCTTTCAGAAGAGCCTGAAAACACGGTTTTGCCAACAGGCATGGGGACCAAGGAACCCAAGGAACCTTTCTTTTTTCAGACTTCCATGTGAGTCTGAAAAAAGATGCAATTGCATTAAGTTTTGATTTCTTAAAGTAAATGTAACTCTTAAAAATAGCTGATTTCTTTTTCCAGGCTAATACAGAAGTCTGAAAAAAGAAGGGTTGTTTTAACATGTATTCAAGCAAGACAGCATACTTTGATAAGATGTAACATTAAATTAAAAATATATATTAAATAATTAATTCAGCTATACTTTCTCATTAAGATTCTTTTTTTTTTTTTTTTTAATCTGCGCTCAGTCGTTACCAACTCTGCAGTGACTGCTTGGACGAGTCCTTGCAGTTTTCAAGGCAAGTGTTTCGGAAGTGGTTTGCCAGAGCCTCCTTCCTAGAGCAGAGCCCAGCTGGCGTGTGCAGGAGGCGGGGTTTCCATTGCTTCGTGCCCTTTTACAATGACTTTAAATAGTGTTCAAAATCTTTTGGAGAAATTTGATGATCTTTGAAAATTGCGTATGATTGTATTTGACTTTGGTACCAACTTTAGCTTTATACTTATGTAGAATTTATTAGCTCTTGGATCTCACTCCCCAACCTATTTAGATACAGCTGGAAATATGTGAAGATTTGAGCATGAAAAGAATGAGTAAGAATGTAATTATATATTTTTACAGTATTGCAGAAATCACATAGTCTGCCAGTTTATATATACTAGTAATTTCATCTTACTCCCAGAATTGAGTCTTGGCAGGAAAATCCAAAATACATTTTAAATTTTATGGACCAAGAAGAAAGCCATAGTCAGTCTAATCCACCAACTGTTATCAACCATGTGCCAATGGTGCACCAACCAGTTCCATGTGAATGCAATATTACCTTCTTCCTCATGTTTCCCAGCACTTACATTGTAATTTGTTATTGTAGCTTAGTGGAACTGAATGAATGAATCAATAATCTTATCCTCAATATTTTTTTTAATCTGCTTGGGGAGGTGAATTCAATGTGTTTAGAAGCAGTACACCCTTTTAGCTCTCTCCCACCGTTCATCTTCATTGGAATCACCAGAGATCTAGTATTATGAGAGAAGGAGAAAAAGACTTCCTATTGATTTCTTGTGTAGTATGCATATTGGGTCCCTGCCGTACTTATTCTAAGCTAAAGAGAAACAAACATCGTATCTTTATGCTCGTGGCAATCAGTCCTGCTTTTTTATTATTTTGTCTTCAATACCATTTTGAACTATTTTACTTGAACAACTGTTGAGTTAACAAACCTGTAATTTCCTAGATGTGTTTCAGAAATTGGGGTTATAGTACAGTACCTTCTAATACTCTGATTCAGGGGCATGGTGCATATTTGTCTAAGAAAATGTGCAATTGCACATTTGAGTTCTCTAACTCAACTTTCACATGGATACCATCTGGACCAAATTATTTTTTTGTTTGGTTCTGTCAATGAAGTTTAGAACTTTATCTTCTGCCCCTACCTTCCCTGCAGTGAAGATACAGAAATAATCAATCCATTTGTTTTGCATCCTCCTTGCCTGTCCTGAACAAACACCCCATAGCCAATTGCAACTGATTTAATAACAAGTCTGTACTTCAGACAGCTAACAAGGCAGGTAAAATGCCTAGCTGAGCAGTTGTACAAATACTTCCAGAGAAATACAGAGAAGGCAAGATCTTCCCTGATAGCTGGGTACAGCATTGGCAGAGCCAACACAGGATGAAGCTGAGCGTTCTAGGATCCAGAGCCAGAAGTCCACAGAGTCCAGTCCAGAGTTGTTAGCCATAAAAGACATGAGGCAGGATTGTAAGACAGGCAGATAACAGCAAGCAGGTTTAGAAAAATGGGACAAGGCAGCAGCAGAGAAAAAAGAGTGGTCCGTATGAGTCCAGGGTTCAAATGCCAGAGGGTTCCACAAGCTGGTCTGGGTCATAAAGCCTAGACTTCATGAGCAAGCCAAGGGTACAGAAAAACAGGTCCAAGGTTTGGGAGTTGAATCCAATGGAGTACAAGGTTCTGGCAGATGCTCTTAATAACCCCAGCTGTCAGCACAACTTGAACAGGGATGCTATCAAGTTTCTTCCCAAGTAGTGAGCAGGGCCCCTTTGCTCTGTTCCCCAGAGTTGCCACCTCTCCTGGGCTAGATGTCCTGCCAGGATCTGACTCCCTATGATCCGAGTCGCCCTTCACCTTCATCTGCTCCTCCTCTTTTTTTATCTGGTCTGCCTCAGGTGGTTGATTGTCAGCTCCCAAGGCTGACGGATTGTTGGATCAGACCCTTCAGCTTCTGGCTCAGAGCCGTCAGAGTAGATCAGAATCTGTCTGCCATCAACTGCTCCAAACTTTAGCTAGGTGTTCTAATTCTGGTGTAAATATTTTTTCATGGTTGGTCGTATTGATATCACTCATATGCTTTTCAAAATATGTTATTATTATCATTTGTCATTACATTTGTTTTCTGAAAAATTATGTTGCACATTTTCTGATTTGCAGAATTCATTTTTGCTGGATTCTTATTACAGAGGTTTTCACTAATCCAAAACTGTTGAAGGTGTCCAAATGAGATATAGTCTACCTTCCCTTAACCTCTCAGAGCAGAGAGATATAAATGTTACATTTTATCGTACCCCATTGTATGGGATTTTATATAACCCCTACCAGCCTTCCTTGGAGTGAGAGGAGGGGGCATTTCTCTGTTTATACACAGTGTCTGTCCTGTGTGGTGTTTTCAGTTACACTGATCACCAGGAGGTTTGGGATTTGGGATTCATCAGATTTAGATAATCAGATATCATTCCATGGTAGTCAATATAAGTGAAATATTTAAGAGAATTTTATCTTATTGATATTCTATTTCAAGTTATTTTTAAAAATAGAATTTAGTCTTTGGAAATCAGTGACTGTATTGGAGTTCTTTACCTACTTTCTGCTTCTATAAATATTAAATTTGATAGATTCACAGATTTCCACAAGTTCAACAACACTTACTTTAGGTGCCAGATTAAGGTGCCGTACTAACTCATGCTAAGTGTTAAGTGCAGACTCCTTTCCCTCTTATTATTTTGGACAATTTAAAAAAAAAATCCCAACCATGAAACAGATCAGCAGGTTAGCTTTCCACTGGGTTGCCCCATGTGAAATCTTGTTATATATACTGGTACCAGCCTGTCTTCATTGACAAGATTTTTGGGTTTTTCTGTCTATCAGCTTTCATTCTGTTACTTGCTTAGGAACCTTTTAAGCCCAACAGACACGTGCAGACAAACACACCTTTAGTATGGCCCTCAAAGCCATTGGCAGCAACCTCTGTCATCTATTCTATGAATTTTCAGCACATTAGGAATTAACCCTCGAAAATGGCTGCTGCCCCTGCTTATTTTATTTGGGTATTTCAGTCCCAGCATTGTTCTAATTTATAATTGCTGCTTAAAATATGAGTTGTTGCTTTAAATGGCAACTTGGCTTATTTTGCAGTCCTTGCTGTTTGCCACTAAATTTCTACGGCAGCTAAATCTGCCATATTCTTAAATAGAACAGGAAAACTAACTTTCTTTTTTTAAATAATATTTTTATTAGAGTTTTACATAGTTAAAAGCTAATACAGAATTAGAAAAGATATACAAAGAAGAAGAAAGAGAACAAGAAAAAGGAAAAGAAAAAAGAAAAAGACACATAAAAAGTGCTTCCCTCCTCCTTCCAAACAAGTATAAGCATTTACAGTAACTTAACACCTTCTCTAATATTACAGAAATAATTAAAAAAAAAACACCTTCTTCTTCCCATTTCTCATCACTAAACAATAACCAAATTATAGAAAGATTCATCAATCAGTGTTACTCAGCAAAAGCATTAAGAGTACCAGTGGTAATAACCTATATGTTTTAAGCTTAGATAAATAAATATATTTTGCATTTTGACTTATAACTTTCTCAGATAAGTAAGACATAAAAGATTTATCCACACAGGTATAAAGAATATCAATAATTGTAACATATTTTAAACTAGATCCAATAGGTCTTCTTTACATTCTAACCCATAACTTTCTCTAACAAGTAGGAGATGAAAATTTATTCCCATATGAAAAAATCTTTACTCCTGTTAAAAAAAGATTCCAATAATAACAACCCAAAATCAAGATTTATCCAATTTAACTGTGGTCAAATAAGTCCACTTTGAATTCCTTTTTCTTCTTCTTAAGAGGCTTAATCTTCAGTCGCTTCTTCAAATAAAGTCCCACATAGTGATTTCTTATCATTTTCAGTAGAAACTTCAGATAATTAGTACTTCCCTTCTGTGGATGCAAAATAAGATAACTCTCTAACTCACTCTTCTGATTTATAATCAGGATATCTCTTTTAATTGTTAAAACCTTAGCCAGCATAGTTTGTATATCCATTACAGATTCTTTCTACATGTCATTCTTATAGTCATATATTTTTAAGTCCATTTTCAAATCCACAACTTCTTTTTCCATATCTTCCATATCTCTTTTATAGTCTGGCAATTATTTAAAGTCCATTTTGAAATCCCTATTCCAATCATCCTCAGCTTTTGTTTTATCCAGTAGAACCTTTCTTCTTCTATAACCTCTGTTAGATCCAATTTTAAAAATAAGTCCTGAACACATGGTTCCCAAACAGATTTAAATTATTCTATAGTAAAACAATGTTCCTCCATTATGTTAGGAAGTATCTTTTCCTTTAATTGCTCTCTGGTTCCCTATAGTTAACCTTCAAAGCCCATTTTTATCTTTTGTTTATTTTCAGAGCCAAAATTTCCCACAATACGTTTTCTTACAGTTAATTCCAAAATCATCTGCTGTATTTTTATAACATTTAAAACAGTCTATAAAAAAACCTATTCTTTCAAATCCATTCCTTAACAACATTCTTAACTCTCATTTGCTGTTTTCCAAAAGTTAATTTTTTTTTTTAAATCTTTAACCTTACTTAAAAACCTTCTGAAAGGCAAGTTGCTGCACACCGGCAGAATTTCCTTCTGTCCTGGGAGAAAGAAGATTTAACTAAGCTTAAAGGAAATTCTGCCGGTGTGCAGCAACTTGTCTTTCAGAAGGTTTTTTTTATTTCCAAGTAAATTGCTAATAAGTAATTTCCAATGTTAATTAAAAGATGAAGTGAAAGCAAATCTAGTGTCTCTTTAGAGGCTCTGAACAGCGGCTTAGTCTCAATGTTTCCCACGACTCCCAGAGTGCTCAACCCACTGGAGATTGCTAAAGTGTGATCTCTTCACAGGGAGCCTCTGTAAGGAGTACTTGTGGGTGATCCAGTCATCTCCTTTGTCCAGAGATGGTTCTGAAGAGCCAGACTTTTCGAGGGCTTCTCTTAACTGCTGTAGCCGCTGGCTCTGCAAAAATGAAGCTATCTTCAATCCACCATTACTCCCCTGGAAGTCCAGGAAAACTAACTTCCTGATGAATTCCCAGCTCTTGATTTGGTAGGAAGGGGTTTTCCCCGATGCTGTTTCCCCAATACAGCTCATTTTTTGTTTTTTCCTCTTATCACTTCCTTCCAGGAAATTATATAGTTGAAGATATTCCAGTAGTATCCTCTATGACTGTACGTTGCAGTAAGTCACTGAGAAAGCTCATTGCTTTCTTGTTCCTTCTTGTTCCTTTATTCAAAAATAGCCATCAGGCAGCCAGAAAAACTCCTGCAATGTATTCTGTAGCTGCTGGCTACAACAGTCTACAGATATGTATAGCATGTTGATCCTGGAAGCAGCCACACCAGAGGTGCTTTTCACACTCTGACTTGAAATGATACTGGCTGGCAGTGATATGTGGTTTTGCTAACAACAGCAGCAACTTGTGATAATGAAATAACAATAACTGGCTGGCAATTGCAACTATGAGCAGCAAAAATAATAGCACAGATACTATACTGAATTGTTGGATGCGTAGTCAGCCAGATGTTTAGACTGGATTTGGCATTTTTAGCCACCTATTGAGTCCTTCCCAAGGACCTGGGATAGGCAGATGTTGTTGTTTGATGGAGTTAAAGGTATCGCTGCAGGATGTAAACTGTTCCGAGTAAAGCTGCCTTTTGTAATTGATTGGTGGTGATTTTGTCAATGCCAGTGGTGTTTAAGTGGTACTCCAGATGTTTTGGGATTGCATTATTACTGTTGGTACTATCTTTGTTTTCTTTTGCCTGAGTCGTTCTACCTCTATTTGCAGGTCTCTGTATTTCATGATTTTCTCCAGTTTTTCTCTTCTATTCTGCTGTCTCCAGGTATTGCAATGTCCACTATCCAGACATTTTTGTCTTTCTTATCAACAATGGTTAAGTCTGGGGTATTATGTGGCAGGCGGTTGTCTGAATTCTAAAGTCTCAGAGCACTTTAGCTCCTTCATTTTCTATTACTTTGTCTGTTTTATGGTCCCACCAGTTCTTGCTTGCAGGCAAATGGTATTTCTTGCAGATATTTCAATGCACCATTGTTGCTACTTTGTCATGCTGTTGTTTGTAGTCAGTTTGTGTGATCTTCTTGCAGCAGCTAACTAGGTGGTACATTGTTTCTTCAGCTTCTTTGCAGAGGCAGCATTTGCTGTCTGTTGCTGTCTTCTCAATTCTGACTTTGCATGCATTTGTTCTTAAGGCTTGGTCTTGTGCAGCCAGAATTATCCCCTCTGTCTCTTTCTTCAAGTTTCCTGCTCTTAGCCATTGCCAGGTCTTGTTATCTGCTTTGCCTGCTAGTTTTTTTGTGTACTGGCCATGTAATACTTTGCCTTACCATGTCTCTTTTCTAGTCTTCAGTTTGTCTTTCTTGTAAGCCAGTTTGGTCTCTTCAGTATTCAGTAAGCCTTCATGGTGTACTAGCTTCAGTTCATCTTCTTCACTGTCCTTCAGGTATTTTTCTAATGCCCTTTTTTCTTCTTCAAATGTCTGGTGTACTTGTAACATTCCATGCCCACCTATGTTCTTTGGAAGTAGAGTCTGTCAACGTTGCTGCATGAATGAACAGCATGATTCATTGCCATGATTTTTCTGCCCTTTCTATCCAGGGGTCTAGTTCTGCTTGACTCTAGTCTACTATTGCAGCTGTGTATATAATGACTAGAATTGTCCAGGTATTAATTGCCTTGATGGTATTTCCTCCAATGAGTTTGGCCTTTAAGATGTTCTTCACTCTCATGATGTATTCACTACTAACCTTCTTCTTGACTTCAATGTGCTTGATGTTTCAGCTTGAAGAATGCCCAGGTATTTGTAGTGATCATCCAGACATGTGATGTTATTTCCATAGGGCATCTTGATTCCTTCAGTTTTCACTATTTTTCCCCTGTTGATAGTAAGGGTGGCACATTTGTCCAGTCCAAACTCCATTGCAATATCTTGGCTGTATATTCGGACAGTACTGAGCAGCAATTCTATTTCAGATCGTGTTTTTCCATACAGCTCCAGATTTCCCATGTAAAGGAGGTAGGATAGCCTGGCAGATGTTTTTGATGTTTGATAGACATGGCCTGACTTGTTCAGTATTAATAGAGGTGAATATGTGTAGCTCAGGGTTGAACTGCGGAGTCCTTGGGGTTCTCTGAGCTTGGTTCTTTTCTTGCAAACATTCCATTACCCAGCTAGGTAACATCTTCAGTGTTACTGAAGATGTTACCTAGCTGGGTAATGAAACGTTTGCAAGAAAAGAACCAAGCTCAGAGAACCCCGAGGACTCCATTGTTCAGTATTATTGACAGAGGAATCAATGCAATGACAAACAGTGATGATAGTGAGTCTCCTTGAAAGATTCCTCTCTTGATATTAACCTCTCCCAGTTTATCACCATTGACCAGCAACTGTGTCTTCCATTGTGCCACTGATCTTTGCACAAAGCTTCTGATGTTTCTACTGACTCCTGTTATTTCTAGGCACTTGATTATCCAATCATGTGTCAGGGAGTTGAATGCTTCTTGTAATCAATCCAAGCTACATTCAAGTTGGTCTTCCTTCTCTTACAGTTTTCCAAAATTATCTTGTCACTTAGGAGCTGATCTATTGTTCCTCTACTATGTGGGCAGTTTCCTTTCTGCTCAGATGAAAAGAGCTTGTTTTCAACTAGATGCTGTTGGACTGCATCAGGTACCACACCAGTTAGCAATTTGAAAGTTGTTGGCAAGCAGGTAATTGGCCTGTAGTTGCCTGGTGCTGCCTCTTTTGTTGGATCTTTCATTATCAGGTAGGGTTTGCCAGATGTTAACCAATCTTCAATTTCACCTCCTTGCAATATTTTGTTAAACTGCTTGGCAATGAGTGGGTGTGGACCTGTCAGATGTTTCAATCAAAATCTATGCAGTTCATCTTCACCTGGTGCTGACCAATTCTTGATCTTCCTTGCCCTTTTCTGCACCATTTCTACTGTTATTACTAGTTCTTTCATTTCGGCTTCTTTTTTATTCTTATCCATTTGCCCTATACATCCAAAACTTACCTCTTCCCTGTGAAATCCCCATTAAGTCAAAAGCAAAGTTCAAAGTGATGTGGCTCACTTTAGAAGAAACTATCCCCTAATTCACAGGAGATCGGCGCTTGAATCAAAATATGTGGCACATCATTAAGAAAGGGTCCCTTATTTCTGGGGTATTAAGTTTGGCTCTCCATATACCTAAGATTTTTCTGGGATTTTAAAGGGTATGTGCACATTGTTTTCATCATCATCATCATCATCATCATCATCATCATCATCAATCCATTGTCTGATGAATGCTTCTTCGTTGAAGGTTATGGACTGTAATCTACCATGTTGATTCAGTGTAGATTGGTAAATAGATGTTTTCAACTTCCCAGGCTAGGGCTGAAAGAAACCGAGTGCTCCAAGTGATGCGTGTTTGGCTGGCTTCCATGTCTACGAAAGCAGTAGAAATTGGGTCTCCTCACTCCTAGTCTGGCACTTTATCCCCTACACCTCACTGGCTTTCTGTATATGCACATACATCAGATTATATTTCATCTGACAAATACAGAAAACTAAGAATATGCTGAACACTACACGCACAAATGTTCTGGTAGGGAGAAATGGTTATGCAGGATATGCATATATAATTGCCTATTGTAATTGCCAAATCTAAATCAAATAATAAGTAGCAACTGCCCATGGATGTTACTAGGTTTAAGCACATCCACACTGTATAAAGGCTGTTTTTGTTTTGTTTTGTTTAATCTGTATAACATCATATGGGCTAGGAGTGTAGAATTGTAGTATTAAACTTCAGTAAAGTGCCAGATTGCTAATCCCTTGGTTGGAATAAATATATATTTCTGTTCATGATGACCTAGTTAATCTTCATGTTGCTAAAGTTGTGGAGACATCATATAAATATTCTCAATGAACTCCAAATCAGCATTTCTATTTATTATGGAACATGAAACAGTTAATCTTTTCTGTCATCTGTTGCAAGAATTACATTATACCAACAGATTTTGTAGTTTAGGAAATAATATACAGTTTTACATAAAAGCAAAACAAAATACACCTTAAGTTTTGAAAACCATGTATGATGTTCAGCTCTGTTACACAAAGACACTTGAATGGAAAATTGCATCATATGAAACGTACGCATCCAAGTTTCCAAGATGATCACAGCTTAATGAAAAGGTCTTTTATTTACCCATTTATGGACTGAATTCTGGTTTAGAAAGATCTTAATCTGGATGGATGGGTTTTTAAAAGTCCTATTCATTCCTTCTGGAAGACAGTATTAGAGGAGAAACCCTTAAGAACATGATGACTTTAGAACCCAGCAAAAAAGTTATAAAATGCTCTGACAAAGAGAGCAGTGAAAATCACTTTGAAAGTTTCTGCATTATATCAGAACCTGTTTACATCATAGCAAAATAATAACAACAACAATAACATGGAAATCTGGAAGGGTTTTTTTTTTAAAAAAAGTTCTGGGTCCCTTAGCACTGATTTCTGGCACCAGGCTTCTCCATATCCTTGTTGAGAGGTTGGCAGATTTACAAGAGAAAAGCAAAGGAGGTGGAACCCATTGTTCCATAGAGACCTGAGGAGTAGGCAGTTATCACTGACAAATGCTGCAAGTAGCAAGTTTCCATGCTACTAAAGAATCCTGTAATAATTGATGAGTTCCTAATTTTCCTTAATCCTTTCCGTCCAGATGCTGAGCTTTCCTGCTCCTGAAACACTTCTGGAAGGGGCTTTGCTGAAACCTCTGATGCCTTGGACTTAATGAAGCTGGAATTATTCCCAGATAATGCAGCTACCCTCCTAGTGTATACCTCAGAGGATAGCGAGGGGAATTGGCAAGATACTCTTACATGCTAATTAGGGTGCAAATTAGAAGGATTGATTATTTAAAACTATTCAACGCTACAAAAAACAAAACCAAGGTTTTATCTCTAGATCCCATTATAGGTCTGTAGTACCGCCATTGTATCCGTAAGTCCCACATATCTCTCCTCCTCTTCTTCCATGTGCTTCCCACTTGTGGAAAACTAACAACTTGTGAATCAAACTCCTGATGCTGTTTTCTCTGCAATATACTAGTTTCCCAAAAGAAATCAAACATTTTTTTCTCATTCATATTCTTTCAGCTTATTATTCTTTTATTTGTTTTATAAATTAATGCTGGAAAATCACCCAGGTTTGTTATATATTGCAGCCTTTAGCAATGTAAAACAATGCATCTTTTTCACATTCAGTTATAGTTACAATACGTTTATGAAAATCTGTATTTCCCTTTCTTTTCTATACTGCATGAGAACTTATCTAATTTCTGTAGCTTGGGGGTTGTGTTATGGGTCATCACATTTATACAAGACTGGTTATGTCATTTATATGAAAGGGGTATAAGGGCTAATGTAAATAAGACTTCATCTATTCTACATATATCACTGGTATTGCCTCTAACTTCTCTGCACTTAAAACTGTCCACCAACTTCCTCCCACGAAGGGCTCCATCACAAATTAATTCTTCCGCAGTCTACCTGATACCTATTGGAAAAGATAAGCAGAATACCAAGTATCAATACTAAATTAAATTTGTGTATATGGTCTTGCAAAATATTGTAGATTTATCAATATAATTTGGCTAAATGAAGACGTTTATGGGGAAGAAATGGATCCAAGATTTCATCCAGATTCCCTCAAACTTTTGTATAATCCACTAATTTGATAATGAAATGTTGAGAGCAGTTGTGTATTTATATTGAGACTTAAAGGAGATGCATTCATTGGAATACACACTGTTCCATATTTTAGCACCCATTTTATTTTATTTCTTTGTATTTTAGGTTGTCTTACAGTATTTTATCTCACTCTATTTTATCTTTTCTATTTTATCTTATTATACTTTACCTTATCTTATTCTATCTTATTTTATTGTGGCTGACATCCATTGTTTCTTGACTAATCAATAAAGTTTTTTACTTACCTACTTACTCACTTACTGAGACTTTGTGGTTAGACAGTATACTGTAAATTCGGTAATGCTGAACATTGGTGTCCAGTTCAACAAAGAAGTAAAGTCTCCTGGTGACTTCATGAATAGGTCCATATAATTTCTTGGCAGCATACAAAAGTAGTTTGCCATTTCCCTTTTCCAGGGCTTTTTAAACTTCCCAGTTAACTCACAAAGCTAGTATTTTCTGGAGATTTCCCATCCAAGTACTTACCAGGCCTGCTTAGCTTTCTAGAGCAGAGAAGGTGGGCCAGATGCTGCCACCTCCTGAGGTGGCCTTCTTCATCTAACATTAGAAAATCTAATCAAAACTGCAGCATTTCTTAAATGTTTAGAATTGCCCCTTATATACATTTTCCCTATCCAAGCTTTCTTCATGAGCTGTTTATCATTTGGGGGAAAAAAGAGTTCTCCTGTAAAAATCTATTTCAGATACTCTTTCTTTAATTTAGATTAGCTTATGTTTAAAGTAGGACCTAACCCTTTGACATTAATCATTAATATTTTAAACAGAACACAAGGGAAAAATGGTATATGCATATACATCTCTAGTAAGCAAGGACAGCAATGTAACCATTTTAGGTAAATGAAAAATAACATAAATCAATAAATAAATTTAAACAACATACTTCCAGATATGTAGAAGTTTTCCTTCTTGCACAATTATATAAATAATAGTAATAATTCCCTCTCACCATTGCTATTCACAATATCATTTATCCCGCTGGCAATTATTCTGAATAAAACATATCATGGATATCAGTCATTGAAGCTCAGTTAAGCTTTCTCACCCATATATGGATGACCTGAAACTGTATGAACAGTCACAATTAGAAACTGAAGTACTACTTTATGCAGTCAAAATTTATATCAGTGGCATTGCCATGGGTTTTTGGTTAGGTAAATGTGTATTGTTTGTAGTGAACAAAGGAAATCTGGTAAAAAGTGTTAGAATTGAAATGCCAGATGGAAACAAATTGAGAAGTCTTGCACTAAAAGATAGTAACAAATATCTGAGCATCCTACAAGCGAACAACATTAAACATGTGGGAGTCAAAGCCAGTGTAACTAAGAACCACATGAGAAGAATAAGGAGAGTCCTAAAATCTAAGTTTAACAATGGAAATATTATTAAAGCCAACAACACCTGGATTATCCCACTTTTTCAATATTCTGCAGGAATTATAATCTAGATACAACCTAAATTAGAAGCACTCAGTTGAAAGACTTGGAAAATTGCAACCATCAATCATACACTACGCCCATGTGGTAAAATTGATAGACTATATTTGCCCTATAGTGAAGGCAGACGTGGAATGCTGCAATTGCAGCAAACAGCTGAAGAAGTAAAAAAGTGCTCTGGTTGAATACCTTAAGGGTACCCAAGAAGGTAAACTAAATGACCTAATAAAGGAAGGTGCATTGGAAAGCAGTGCAGCCAAAGATGTATTTCAGAATGAGCAGCTGGTGCTGTGAAGGCAAAACTGGCAAAAGAAGCCATTACATGGCCAGTACTTTAACATCATCCAAGAAAAGGTTAATAATGAAAAAACATGGCAGTGGTTAAAAAAAGCACATTAAAGGCGGAAACAGAAGAGCTCATTTTAGCAGCTCAAGAACAGCCACTACATATAAATGTAATGAAAGCTAGAATTGAGAAAACTCAGCATGATTGTAAATGCTGGTTATACAAAGAGCAAGAAGAGATTGTTGAATACCTGGTATGTTGCTATAAGAAGATTGTGAGACTGAATTTTGGAAAGACACAATAAAGTGGCCAGCTTGATTCATTGGAGTATTATCAAGAACTACAATTTACCAGCAACAATGAATTTGTTTGATGGGGAAGAAATGTACTTTCAAGCTTGCAAGTTTGATGTCAGCCTTGTGAGGTAGTCCAGACAGGAAGCACACCTTAACTTTCAATAAAATTCTAGTTTATTGTAAGGTTACATTAACAGACTCTTGAAAGTCTGAAAGGACATTCTCCCTCTTGCCTTTACAGCCCAAGAAACTAGGGAGAATCCCTTCTGAGATGTTTGCCATACCCACATTCCTTCTGCGGGCTAAGCTGCCTCTTATCTGACCATTCCCCTGGCTGTGCCTCTTCCCTCCGTCTCCCAAGGTCATTTTCACATATCATTACAGACTGGAATTACTCACCACCTCAGCTCTACTTCCCTATGTCTAGCACCAGTCAGCTGGCCAGAGCCACATGCCACATCAGCCACTGCCTCTCTGTCTGCAGTGACCACTGCTTCACAAAATGGATTAGTATGGCTGAAAATTTACAAGTACTAATACTAGTAGAAAACCAACAATAGTGAACAGGTGTCAGATTCACTTACAGATTTTGAGTTCAAATTTGTCATGCTAAGTGGAGCTGTGATCCTCTACAAGCAACCCAGAAGAAAAACATGAAAAGAAAATATGAAGATAAATATTTCAAAAAGGGAATTCTTGGCCTGGAGCTTATTCCTAGCTGCATAATGTTCAGACATTTTTGCTAAAGAACATTATTGACCAGGAAATTTGTTCTATGTATTGCTGTTACTATGGCATGGCTTACATAAAATACCTCAAGTGATAAATAAATACTTAATTTTGGCTTAATGTTTTCATACAAAATTGAATTTAAAAAACGTTTTTAAAATGGTGGAGATGGGAATGTATACACAAATGGAACTGTAATAATTAATTTATGTGCTGGAAAACATGAACTTCCATGCTGTTAAAGACAAAAACACAGGGAGAGGGGTTGTGTAATTGGGTGGTTCCTTCATTTTCAGATGTTTTATTTAGTGACATACAGTTGCAGAAAGTTTAAGAAATGCTGCTCTAGACAGTAAGAATGATGCTACCAACATACAGTGATAAAGAACTTCACTGCACTTGACATGTTAACACCTTCTCAAATGGCTGAGTGTGTAACTTCATGTGCTTTTGAAGCAATAAACTTTACTCAAAAGATTACAAGAAAGAGAGAAACCTATTTCAAATAGTTTTCAAAATACATTTATCCTAGTTGCACAATGAATATTGTGTCCAGGAGGGGTTTTTTTTTCTTTTTTGGAGCCAAAAGCATTCTACTTCGAGTCTTTCCACCTTAAAATACTTCAAGGAGTTGTTTTATGGGCCAAACTCTTATATTCATCTGAATTATAATACTTAACAATTCAAGTTCATGTTGGATTCAATACATATCTGTAGGAATTGAATTTTACATCAGGTCACCTGCTTATTTTAATTTTCAAAGGGCACATTTGAGTGGATTAGAAAAAGGGGACAGGACCTGCTTGAAGAATTAAACACATCAGAATTGTTCTTCATGTAATACTTAAATCTCAGATGCCACACTGAACCATACATTGTAAGAAAAAACATTATAGCAAGGAAAAGGCTAAAATTAACCTCTTTAAAAATGTTATGAATCAAACCCAGTAACTATTACAAGCTTATAAGAAAGTATATTGAAGTGAATTTAGTTATTTTAAGGAACAGAGATTTCTTAGGGACTGTGTTTTTTCCCATTATTATTATTCCATCATGGGTACAAATTTTTTAAATGAAAAAAGATACTGTAATAGCATATGCCTTTTAGTTTGTGAGATATGGGCAACAGTATGTTGGCTTGCAAGGTAGTCCCTTGATTAGACATCCTAGTTTGCATGGAATAGTCTTAGTATGCTTGGGGAAAAACTGAGCTTTGGTTGTACTTGTGATGTATGGGACAAAATGTGTCTACGCTGACTGGTAGTGTTCTCACTGTTGGCAGGGAATGGTACACGTGGCATGGGAACGATTAATGTAATCAGTGGTCATGTAAACTGCATCTTCTTTTTCTCACTAAAAAGTATTATATGAAAGTGTCAGTTGACCAAAGCAATAATTGGTGGCCGAGGTCAATATTTAGAGACCCATGTGGTGTTGATCATAACATATTCAAGATTCGAACTTGGAGTGTAAGAGGAGTAAATGGCAGTGTGTGTGAATTAGCAAATGAAATGAAAGAAAAATATGGATATGGATCTGTGAAACTAAGAGAAAGAAAGGATGTAATAGTTCTGAATGAAGTTGGCTTGATCTTTTACAGTGGAATTGAATACATGCAGAGGTACAGGTTTAATTATGAATGAAAGAGCTAAAATGTCAGTAAATATGAATATGTGATTTAAGCATATGTTTAAGCATAAGTGTATAGTTATTTACACATGACAAAGGCATGATTGATTTAATTGTTTATAATGAAATATTGAAAAAATTAGTGAAGGATACAGTGGTGATGAAATGTTCTGAATGTGGGACAGATTAATTTTTGGCAGTGTCAAGAATTGATCTTTGGAAAAACAGGCATAGAAGAAAAGGAAGAAGTTAAAAAAGTAGAAGTAAAGTCAGAGAAAGTATGACTACTTTTTTTAAAAAAAATTGAAGACAAATTGACAAAATGAATGGAAAATAAACATAAGGAAATAAGTTGTGGCAGCTGCTTGGAAGAAAGTAAAAATAATTGTGTTTCAGAGTGTACCACAGAAATGTGCTTAATGGAAAGTATGAAAGAGGATACTTGGTGAAATGATAAAGTTAAGTAAGAAATATATATAGATAATATTTGTTGCAAAAATAAGGGTGAGAGAAAGTTATTCTAGGTCTATACAGAAAGAAATATAGTTGCATATAGTCAAAGAGAGCATGGAACAGTTAAGTTTAAAAGAGGCAGACAAATGCGGAGTGATATTGATGGAAATAAAAATTGTTTTGGAAGTGGCAGGAGCAAGCTAAACAGAAAGCCTCCAACAGAGTGAATGGAATTAAAAATAAAGAGATGAAATGATTTGGGTTGAGACTGCAGTGAAGAAAAATTGGAAAGAGTATTTTATAGATTTGTATGGAATGATAATGGTATGTCAAAGAATGGAATTGAAACAAATGCTGTAAATGATAGTGTCCAAGGGGGAAACAAATGATGAAAAGGAAGTTATAAATGCTGCAAGGATGTTGAAAAATTGTCTAGATGTATAACTGGAGAAATATTAAAATATGGACATGGTTTGATTAGGGAGTAGCTCTGTGACACAAAGTGATGTGTAAATTTTAAGGAACTAAAGCTATGCATGAAATGCTGTATAGCCATATTGGAAGCAAAGATGGTTTGTAAGGAAAGTATGGGGAAGTGTAGTGAATAGTATTGTTAAAAATTAGTTTTTGCTATGTTTCCCTTCTTTTTCTTTTCTCAGAAATACAAAGAGAATTCCATTCTCCTACTATTTTGTACTCCTCTTCTGTGCTCTCCATAACATTGTTTACCCCAAAAGGGAGTAGTATAAAGGATATGTATATATGTTAGGTAGAACATATGTTCTACATATGTTATATGTAGGGAAGAAGGCTATGGATATCTAATAAGACAAGAGAAATGTATAAGCATGCTTTAGGTTTATACCAGTTATGTTAATGTAGGATGTAACTACGAAGGTTATGCTAATGTGGGATGCAACTACAAAGAAACCAAATTAAATAATTGGAACTAATAAGTGAGTGGCTTCTAATACAGAGGGAGGATCGATTATCCTTGTCAAAAATATTTTGCAATACTCTATCTTTCTTTGCTTGCCCTGTTGAAGAAAAGTTCATAAGGAGAGAAATTCTACCGAATCAGATCAAAATTACTTCACAATCTTGGAAAGCTGTGTAAGATGGAACATTTATTATGTAAAGGATTCGTCATCTTTTGTTATATATTATTTGCAGGGTGGTGTACACACCTAAAAGCAAAAATGTCTGATAGTCCTCACCTATATACAGGACTTCCAAACATGGAAGTTTCAGACTAATGTTTGTTTGTTTGTTTTAATTTATAAAAAGTGCTACTTGCTTTTCATTAAAACTGTTACCCAGTTTTTTCTTCAATATGAATTCCTGTTTGAAAACCATCAAAGCTGATGGTTACCGCTGCATGATGTGATTATCTTAAATCAGAAATAGGCAACCTGGTGTCCTCCAAGGGATGTCAGTTCCCATCAGTTCCCTAAAGTATGGCTGTAGGAAATGGCTTTTGCAAACTATAACCCAAAGCATGTGAAAAACACCAGGTTGGCTGCTCTTTTTGTTAAGAGAACTCTTTGGCAAGTATTCAGGAAAAATAAAACAATCACAGGAAAAAAGAATGAGCAGATATGTTCATGTAGTCCCTTTAGGAAAAAAAAAAGGGGGATTGTGATTGCATTCTAGAAATACATGAAAGATTCTACAGAAGAAAGAATCAAGCTATTTAGGATAAATATCAGTATGCTTTTTGACATTTCTCCAAGTCTTCCTTAAATACTGAGAATTAAAAGCAAATGCCAGCATTTGACATTCTGACATCTAAAGTATCTTATTTGCTGACATTTTGTCATTTAAATAGGCTACTTTGGGAATTTGCAGCAGATACTATGAGTCTACTCCATCCCTTAATTATGGTTTAACTACTATGTAGTCAAGGACAATATAAGGTGGCCTATGCTGTGTTTGAGAGAATAGAGCTGTGGTTTTCTGGAACAATTATCAGCTTTGCTTCATTTTCTTTCTTCTTATCTTGATGGACTTGATCAAAATAATCATGTCTATAGATGAGCCATTTGAGCTTTGAGAAAAGACCTCTTGCCAACCATCTGTCCATTGGAATGTAGCCTAGGTTTTCTTAATGTCTGCCAGGAATGTGATAGTTACCTACGACTGGCTTCAGGCACAAAATTGCTTTAGAAATACATTGTGGTCTGTCTCTGAAAGACATCATATTCTTCTGGCTGTACCAAATAGATATCAGTGGAATACCCTGCCCCCTCAAGGTCAGAATGGCCTTCATCTTTTTGGCATTTAAGAAGGTTGTATAAACAGTCCTTTTTTCATAGAGCCTTTGGGATAGAGAGCCCTTAGTAAATGACAGTAATTAAGGAAGATGTGATGTTTTTTAAATTATTATTTTATTACGCATACAGTATGCTCATAATTTTAATATTGTAAGCCACCTAGAATCCATTAAGTAGGCAGCATGAAAATCATTATGATTGATTGATTGATCGATCGATCTATCATATTTATATAGCTACCCATCTCACAAAGAAATGACTCTGGGTGGTGTACAACACTCAATTAAAAAAACCCATAAATACATATAAAACAATAATTAAAACTATTAAAAACTATAAAAACACAAACACAAAAACAGCAGAGGATGATGTTATCCATAGTAAGGGAGCCATCACAAAATCTCCCTGGTTCCCTGGGACCCCCAGGCCTGATCACAGAGCCAGGTCTTGAGGGACTTGCGGAATGTTAAGAGGGATGGGGCTAATCTCACTTCTGGGGGGGGGGAAGATTCCACAAGGTGGGTGCCACAGCAGAGAATGCCCGCCTCCTGGGACCCACCAAATGGAACTCCCTAGCAAGTGGGACCTGCAACATGCCTCCTCTGCCAGACCTGATGGGACAGGCAGATGTAATCAGGGAGAGGCAGTCCCTCAAATAAGCCAGCCCCATGCCATTTGACCTTTTTAAAGGTCAACACCAGCACCTTGAATTGGACCCAGAAGCAAACTGGCAACCAATGCAGCTTGCATTGTATGAAGTGTAACGTGTGCCCTTCTAGGGACACACATAACTGCCCACACCACCACATTTTGCACCAGCTGAAGCTTCCAGATACTCTTCAAGGGGAATCCCAGGTAGAGTGCGTTACAGAAATCCAAACAGGAGGTGACCAGGGCATGAGTGACAATGAGCAGAGCCCCCCTGATCCAGGAAAGGGCACAACTGGCACACAATCCGAAGCTGTGCAAAGGCCCTCCTAGCCATGACTGCCACCTGTTCTTTGAGCAGGAGTCGTGACTCCAGGAGGACCCCCAGATTGTGAACTGGGTCTGTCTGGGGCAGTGCCACCCCATCCAGCACCAAAAAAGGCATAATCCTAGAACTGGAAGGCCCCAAAACCCACAGCCACTCAGTCTTGCCAGGGTTCAGCTAAAGCCTGTTGTTCCCCATTCAGATCCTCACAGCCTCCAGGCACTGGGATAAGACATTCATAGTATTGTTTAATTCGCCAGGGGCAGAGATGTATAATTGAGTATCATCAGCATACTGATGATGCCTCACCCCATGGTGACAGATGAGCTCACCCAGCAGCTTCGGGTAGATGTTAAATAGGAGAGGGGAGAGTACCTCATATCCTTAAATGAGTTTTTCTTTCTCCATACTGGAATCTAAGAAATTTGAAGAAAGAAAAATCTAAAAGTGACATAAGACTAAACATTTAGCCCTGTTCTTCCTACTTGGTAGTAAGATCCAATGTATCCAAGAGGAGTTTATTTTAAACTAAGAAGCTAATAATAAATGAACACGACCAAACATGGGTTAGAGCCACTATTAAGGCCTACCTCATGGCAATAAAGGCAGCAAAGCATCAGTACTTCTCCACCCTTATTGCATCTTCAGATTGCCATCCCACAACCCTGTTTCAAGCAACATGGACCCTCCTGGGTAAGGGGTGTGTGGAGAATCTTTTACACGGGTGTGCAAAGAAACTTGCGCAGCCCCTGTCAGATAAAGTTGCTCGGATTCATTCCCAATTGGACTCTGGCCTTGTTGCAGGTCCACAGGAGGTGCCTGGGGAGGAGTCTTGCCCTGTTATCTGGGAACGGTTTGAACCTGTTGGACCTGAAGAAGTGGACAGGGTCCTCAAGACTGTGAGCTCGGCCAACTGCTCTTTAGATCCATGCCCCTCCTGGCTTGTTAAAGTGGCCAAGGGGGTATTGTGTGAGTGGGTTCAGATGGTGGTCAATTCTTTGAGTGAGGGAGTTGTCCCTTCACCTTTTAAAGAGACTGTGGTTCACCACCTCCTCAAGAAGCCATCGCTTGACCCCACTTTTCTGGACAATTTCCATTTGGTATCTCACTTCCCCTTTTTGGGGAAGGTGGTTTAGAAGGTGGTTGCACAACAGCTCAGAGGACCTTGGAGGAAGTGGATTATCTGGATACTTTTCAGTCAGGATTCAGACTTGGGTATGGAACAGAAACGGCATTGGTCACACTTTTGGATGATCTCTGGCATGGGCGGGATGGGGATAATGCATCCATCCTTGCCCTACTTGACTTCTTGGCAGCTTTCAATACCACTGACCATGGTATTCTTCTGGATCAGCTCAGAGAATTGGGGGTGGGCAGCATGGTATTGTGCTGGTTCACCTCCTTCCTTCAGGGTTGATTCCAGTTGGTGATGATCTGGGAGAAATCCCACCCTCAGCCCCTACTATGTGGGGTGACACAGGGGTTGGTGCTGTCTCCTCCCCTTTTTAACATCTACATGATACCGCTGGGTGAGGTCATCCATTGCCATGCCAACTCAATTATATATCTTCCACTCCTGGCAAATTAAGTGATGCCATGAACATCTTACCCCAATGTCTGGTGGCTGTGAGGGTCTGGATGGGGAACAACAGGTTTCAGCTGAAGCCTGGCAAGACTCAGTGGATGTGGTTTTTTGGGGGGCCCACTGGTTCCAGGGCTATGCCATCTTTGGTATTGGATGGAGTTGCACTACCCCAGACAGACCCAGTGTGCAATCTGGTGTCCTCCTAGACTCACAACTCCTGCTATATGAGCAGGTGGCAGGCATGGTTCAGAAGCCCTTTACACAGCTTCGTCTTGTGCACCAGTTGTGCCCGTTTTTGGATTGGCAGGCCTTGCTTACAGTCACTCATGCCGTAGTTACCTCCAGATTGGACTACTGCAATGCGCTCTACATAGGGCAGTACTTGTAGAGTATCCGGAAGCTTCAGCTGGTACAGAATGCAGCAACGTGGGCAGATATGTGCTCTCCAAGAACAGTGTATATTATACCTCTGCTCCATGAGCTGCATTAGCTCCCAGTTTGCTTCCAGGTCCAATTTGAGGTGCTGGTTTTAACCTTTAAAACCCTTCATGGCATAGGACTGGGCTACCTGAACGACTGCTTCTCCCCAATTATATCAGCCCACCCCATCAGATCTCTCAGAGGAGACATGTTGCAGGTACCATTGGCCAGGGACCAGCATTTGGTGGGTCCCAGGAGATGTGCCTTCTCTGCTGTGGTGCCCACTTTATGGAATATCCTTTCTCCCAAGATTAGATTAGCACCGTTCCTTTTGCTATTCTGGAAGACTCTTAAGACCTGATTATGTGATCAGGCCTGGGGCACCCAGGGAACCAGAGACCTCCTTAGATGGCTCCATTGCTGAGGAGCCATTTTTATTCTCCTTCCCCTATGGTTTTATCTTGTTTTTTATGATGTATGTATATGAATGTGGTTTTTATATTTTTAATGTTTTTTTTATATCTGTTTTTATCTGGTTGTTGTATGCTGCGCAAAGTTCCTTTTGGTAAGATGGGCAGCTATATAAATTTGCTTAATAAATAAATAAATAAAACTATCAGCATTGACAAAATCACCATCAGTCAATTGCAAAAGGCAGCTTTACTTGGAACAGTTTACATCCTACAACAATGCCTTTAACACCATCAAACGACATCTGCCTATCCCAGGTCCTTGGGAAGGACTCGACAGGTAGATAAAAATGCCAAATCCAGTCTAAACATCTGGATGACTATGTGATCAACAATAATATATTAAAGTTCTATGCTGCCCAACTCAACAATCCTGGATGGCTCACAACAATCATACTAATTACAATACAATCAATAAAAAAATAAAAGATGGCAAGTGTGACAGACCAGATGGAATGAAGGGAGGGGTCTCACTCTCCCTCGCTGAAGGCCTGGGTGAAGAGCCAGGTCTTCACCGCTCTTCTGAACAACAGCAGAGTGGGGGCCATCCAGATCTTGTGGGGAACCTCATTCCAGAGAGAGGCACTGCTACAGAGGAGGCATGATTTGGGAGCTCTGTAGATGACATTGTTTAACTGAAGGAACCTGGAGTGCACCAACCATTGAAGATCAAATCAGCCAGGCAGATACTATGGGAGGCAGGCGGTTCTTCAAGCAACCAGGCTCTATGCCATGTAGGGTTTTATAAGTAACAACCAGCACTTTGAATCGCACCCAGAAGCAAACTGGTAATCAGTGCAGCTCATGAAGCAGAGGTGTTACATGGGCATACTGAGGCATGCCCATCACTGCCTGTGCCACTGCATTTTGGACCAGTTGAAGCTTCCAGGTGGTCTTCAAGGACAGCCCCGTGTGAAGCGCATTGCAGTAGTCAAGCCATGAGGTGACTAGGTCATGAGTGACTATCTGAAGGGCCCCCCATCTAGGAAAGGGCACAACTGGGGCACCAGATGAGGTTGTTCATAAGCCTTCCTGGCCACAGCTGCCACCTATTTGGCAAGAAAGAAATATTAATTTGGTTGCTAGACTTCCAATATGGAGCATAACTTTCCCAGATCTTATAATAGCTATTTATTACATTGCAACTACTGGCAGCACCGGGCAAGAGATATTGATCTAGAATCTTTATTTACTTAAAACATTTATTTCCTTTTCTTAAGAAAGACTCCCAGGGTGGCTGACAATTTTGGTAGTCTGTTCCAATCCTTGGGCGTATAATCTAAAAGAACATAGCACAGAAGTGAAAGCAAGAATGTGGGGCTGGGGAGAAGGAAACAGCCATCGATGTTTCAGAGTTCTCATAATAAACCACCTGCCATGTACAGTTCAACAAAGTCTCTGACAAATGTGACCTTCCATGAAGCAGTGGTAAGGCAGGTGGAGGTCAAATTTTCCAGCTTCTCACCATTCTCAAGACATCAGATGGGCTGCACCCCCCAGCAATCAGTATTCTTTTTCAGTCAAGAGAGTTGATTCTGACTGCCTCTGTAAGAAAGGAAAGAAAAGCTGGAAAAGGAGCAGCGAGCAAAGAAGCCTGTTTCTCCTCCTGCTGCTTTGGCCATCGTTCAGCTGGTTCCCAGGTACAGGTAGTCCTTGGCTTACGACCAATTGTTCACCAACCATTCAAAGTTACAGCAGTGCTGAATGAAGGGAGTTACAACTGGTCCCAAAAGTTATGGCCATTGAAGCACCCGCACAGTGAGTGCTTAATCAAAATTCAGGCACTTGGCAACCTGCCTGCACTTAGGGCCGCAGGGTTGCTTCAACTCCCCCCACCCACCTATCTCCCCATCTATGCCCTTTTGGCCCCCTGCCGCCTTGTGCTCTGCACCCCAGCTGACCTTTGCCATCTTCTTGCTTCTGATGCTGATGAGGTGTACCTGGCCTGGCCCTTCATGAGGTAGCTGCTGGCCACATGAGGCTTTGTGCTGCACTGCTGGGCCAGGCTGGGCTTCATGCTGAGGCTCAGGGGCTGCTTCTTGCAGCCCCAGAGCTGCAGTGTGCCAAGAGGTCCCTTGGCTTTGGATTAGGGTGAGTCCTCAGCTAACAACCAGCAAAATTCACTTAACGACTGCAACGGGGAGTACCAGGGTTACTGTCACTAAACAATGCAGTCACATGATGTTGCGCTTTACAACTGCATCACTTAGCAATGGAAATTCCAGTCCCAATTGTGGTTGTAAGTTGAGGACTAGCTATACAGTGGGGCAAAAAAGTATTTAGTCAGCCACCAATTGTTCAAGTTCTCCCACTTAAAAAGATGAGAGAGGCCTGTAATTTTCATCATAGGTATACCTCAACTATGAGAGACAAAATGGGGGGAAAAATCCAGAAAATCACATTGTCTGATTTTTAAAGAATTTATTTGCAAATCATGGTGGAAAATAAGTATTTGGTCAATATCAAAAGTTCATCTCAATACTTTGTTATATATCCTTTGTTGGCAATGACAGAGGTCAAACGTTTTCTGTAAGTCTTCACAAGGTTTTCACACACTGTTGCTGGTATTTTGGCCCATTCCTCCATGCAGATCTCCTCTAGAGCAGTGATGTTTTGGGGCTGTCGCTGGGCAACACGGACTTTCAACTCCCTCCAAAGGTTTTCCATGGGGTTGAGATCTGGAGACTGGCTAGGCCACTCCAGGACCTTGAAATGCTTCTTACGAAGCCACTCCTTCGTTGCCTGGGCGGTGTGCTTGGGATCATTGTCATGCTGAAAGAGCCAGCCACATTTCATCTTCAATGCCCTTGCTGATGGAAGGAGGTGTTCACTCAAAATCTCACGATACATGGCCCCATTCATTCTTTCCTTTACACGGATCAGTCGTCCTGGTCCCTTTGCAGAAAAACAGCCCCAAAGCATGATGTTTCCACCCCCATGCTTCACAGTAGGTATGGTGTTCTTTGGATGCAACTCAGCATTCTCTCTCCTCCAAACACGACGAGTTGAGTTTAGACCAAAACGTTCTACTTTGGTTTCATCTGACCATATGACATTCTCCCAATCCTCTTCTGGATCATCCAAATGCTCTCTAGCAAACTTCAGACAGGCCCGGACATGTACTGGCTTAAGCAGGGGGACACATCTGGCACTGCAGGATTTGAGTCCCTGGCAGCGTAGTGTGTTACTGATGGTAGCCTTTGTTACTTTGGTCCCAGCTCTCTGCAGGTCATTCACTAGGTCCCCCCATGTGGTTCTGGATTTTTGCTCACCATTCTTGTGATCTTTTTGACCCCACGGGGTGAGATCTTGCATGGAGCCCCAGATCAAGGGAGATTATCAATGGTCTTGTATGTCTTCCATTTTCTAATTATTGCTCCCACAGTTGATTTCTTCACACCAAGCTGCTTGCCTATTGCAGATTCAGTCTTCCCAGCCTGGTGCAGGTCTACAATTTTCTTTCTGGTGTCCTTTGACAACTCTTTGGTCTTGGCCATAGTGGAGTTTGGAGTGTGACTGTTTGAGGTTGTGGACAGGTGTCTTTTATACTGATAACAAGGTCAAACAGGTGCCATTACTACAGGTAACGAGTGGAGGACAGAGGAGCCTCTTAAAGAAGTAGTTACAGGTCTGTGAGAGCCAGACATCTTGCTTGTTTGTAGGTGACCAAATACTTATTTTCCACCATGATTTGCAAATAAATTCTTTAAAAATCAGACAATGTGATTTTCTGGATTTTTCCCCCCATTTTGTCTCTCATAGTTGAGGTATACCTATGATGAAAATTACAGGCCTCTCTCATCTTTTTAAGTGGGAGAACTTGCACAATTGGTGGCTGACTAAATACTTTTTTGCCCCACTGTATATGCAGCAATGAATGTCAGTTTATGTTGACCCTGCTGGTTGTCTTCCAAGGCAGGCTTTGATCCATATAAACAGAGGATAGCCATAATAACTGACATATAGGAAAACCAGACAGAATTAAGAAAACTTAATTCTTAATTTAAATTCTTAATTTAAATCCATCAAGTTTATCTGCCAGTCCACACTTCTGTGTCTAGTCCTGTCCTTCTGGGAAAAGAGCGAGCATTTTTCAAGTCAGTGTCTCCTTGATAGTACCTGAAATACCTGTATTTTGTTAATAGTATATTATTTAAATAATAGATATTCTAGTATTTGCATTGTTACATTTTCAACCAATTGGATTCTGGACCCAAGGTCTGTCTGTGTAAAAGAGATAAACACATCACAGTAAGCTGAAATGCAATACTCTCCGTGTTGAATGAGATATTCTTGGGGCATTCTCCAATTTTGTTTCAATTTTTTTATATTTTTCTCAGCATTCCTACCAGTTTTGATTCATTAGTGTGTGTATCATGTATTTATTTTTTAATCAATTCAATCAAGTCCTATTCTCAGAGACTGCCTGGACAAGTCCCTGCAGTTTTCTTGGCAAGGTTTTTCAGAAGTGGTTTACCATTGCCTGCTTCGCATGACTGAGAGAAAGTGACTGGCCTAAGGTCACCCAGCTGACTTTGTGCCTAGGCGGGACTAGAACTCAGAGTCTCCCGGTTTCTAACCTGATGCCTTAACCACTACACCAAACTGGCTCTCTGTGTGTATTATACATACACATAAATACACACAGACATTTGTGTTTATGATTGTATGTCTGTGTATAGTTACTTTCAATGAAACTTGTGATTCCATCTAAACATGGATGCTCAGTTTCTTAAATTCTTTAAAATGAATATGTATCAGGTATTTTAGTAAATAGGAAGAAAATAAAAGTAATGCTTATTAAACAGGACTAGATTTCTAGCAAATACTATATTTTTCTTAGGTTTGACAGGGGTCTGTAAGAAGCTTATACCCTTTAAACCCCTTTTGGATAATTTTATTGCTTTATGTATCGATATTTCTTTTATTTTATGCTTCCATTTTAAAGTTTATACTACCCGGATTGCTAATTTTAATCTCTCTTCTCTTTTGTTACACGTGTATAGCTTGAGCAAGCAACTTAGCATTCTGTTGTTAATACTGTTTTTAGCCAGAATTCTTCGTATGTATTTTTCCTAACTACCCTGATATTGTCAATTCAATTCTGGATATTTACATATCAATTTTCTTGTGCTAGTTAAACTTTTTCATAGCAAATGCATCTGTAATTCAGGTCTACTGCTGTTTTCTGCTTCCACATTTTGCAGAAAATCTCACTGCCATCCTAAAGCTGTTGTGGGCGGGAAGCAGCATCTGAGCAACCATTTTCTCTGAAACGGAGCGATCCTAAGGTCTCATTGTCATACTGGACTTTCTCACAGAGGTTCCAAGGAACATAACACATTCCGTATTGACAAAGTATATGAAACATTTAGAATTCAAGGTGATTGTTCAAGAAAGGGGAAAATATATAATACTAACAATAATAAATTGTTAATTTATTAAACAGTAATAAATTTTGTTATACAATAATCCACGGGTATGATCTTCATCTTCTTACTGACTTTACCTATTCCTTGTAATCAATCCCTAACCTAGAAGTATTTTCATAGATTATCATAGATAATTTGAACATTATCTGCACTTAAAACACACTCTCTCTCTCTCTTCTGGTAAAATAAAAGAAAGTTGAACCACTATTAGGAGATCAGCCTTTCACTGTTTTTGCACTTAAGATATTTACATGAACCTGAACTGCTAAATAGATTTGTCACAGAAGTGTAGACAAGGCCTAAGGGCTTTACATGTTTGTCTCAAGTACATTTCCTCAGATGGAGTTTAATAATAATCTCAGTGAGATTACATGAGCGTAGTTTTATCCTGTGAGGGTGTCTTAGATAGAGCACCCACTACCTAAGCCTTGTCTTATCAAGAAGTAATCTAGGCCTGGCAAATTTTTAAAAAAAGCATCCGGGTGTTCCTTATAGGCACCTTTTCTTCCACAGATTTTATTACATTCATGCTCTTGGGGACAATAGGAACAGCTAGCTCTGATTCCACATTGATAACTTCATACAAATTTGATAACAGATGGAGGACTACATTGCAGGGTTTATATGCGGATGGAAAGGTAAAATTTAATTGCTTTAGTTGCCAATTTAGGTAGATAGTAACACTGTCAGAAGCTAGTAATGTCTAATGCAAGGACTCTCAAACAGTGGCCTTCCTCATAAATTAAATCAATAATAAATAAACACTGGCTAAATAATATATAATGAATAAAATTCTTATGCAGATGGTTTTGGCAGAGGTCTAGAGCCATGAAAATAGCCATCTCTCAGAATTTGCTTAGGGTTTGTCCTTTGCACTGCTCGTGCAAGTCTGAAGCAAGCTTGCCCCATCAAAGCTGGAGCAGTCAAAACTCACTCTGGGCTTTGTGGTCCACTTTGCCGTGGATTTAGCCATTTCTCAAAACCTGCTGCACTTTTATCCTGCTTTGCCTGGAAGCAGTGCTTAAGTACACAGCCTTGTTCTGGTGTTTCTGACTCCTTCTTAAAGTGTGATGCCCAGAACTTGAGGTCAGTTTCTTTTACCTAACGTAATTGTTTCCAACTGTGGACTCCTTGGGGTTCTCTGAGCTTGGTTCTTTTCTTGCAAACGTTTCATTACCCGGCTAGGTAACATCTTCAGTGCTAAAATGGGATGGGGTTTGCTCTCTATTTATGTGCTGTGGCCTGCCTTGCCAGTGCTGGTAAGGGTGGGGGTTTTGTTTTGCTCCTCTGGTAGTTTGCAAGAAAAGAACCAAGCTCAGAGAGCCCCAAGGACTCCACAGTTCAACCCTGAGCTACACATATTCACCTCTATTGTTTCCAACTTGCCACTGAAAGCTGTGCCACGTGGGGCAGAGCCTCTGGGGGCTGCACAAAAGCCTTTGTTGACCTGGTGGACTGATGTGTGTTCTTTTCCCCCTTGGCCCCCTTTCCCCTGATTATAAAGTGTAGCTTCTGGTGCCATGTTTCAGCACCTGATCAAGTGAATTGATTTAAAAACAAAACAAAACCTGCTAGTACTCCACTTCATTAGGAAAAGGTACATTTCTGGGGAAAGTGGAAAGCGGACTGGTCTGAAGGTCATGCTGCGATGAGAGAGATGAGCTGATTGCTTCAGCTCTCAGTACCCCTCCCCATATTCCAGACTCAGGCCTCCTCACCACCACCTTGCCTGAACCTGTGCACCAGCTGGCTGCAGCAGGACCGGCCAGGGGCACCTCAGGCCTTGGCTTCTGCCCATCCACAAGCCTTGGACTGCTCTGCTCTGGGTTCAACGGTGTCGAGCTCTGCATGCACGAGCCACGCCCTGGGCACTTGGAAAAGCCCCAAGTAAATGCATTATTGGGATAACACGAGACTGCTGCAGGAACAGCTGTTTTGATGTCTCCCATTCTTCTCTGCTCTGTGAACCTGTGTTCAGTCTTAGGCACTTTGAATACAGGCTGAGAACTGGGACACTGCCTTACTCTTCAGTACATTTGTAAAAGGTCCGTGTACAAGTAAATTTATGATCAGGTTAATGGCTTGGATTTGACATGCTGTTTAATTGTACCCTGGCCAGCAAATATTAGTGCCTCACCTGATGTCAAACTGTGGGGATTCAAGCAGTGTAATCTCTCTGAATGATAAAGGGCAAGCAGAATAAACACTGTACTTTATGTTCTCTTCATTCAGGTCCAAGTGGATTTGGATGAATTGTTTGTTTAGTTTGCCAGTTTCTTCAGATGTGCTGCCATATTGATTTCTTTTTATTACTGGCAGTCGTAACCTGACCTCTTCCAGATCCTATATTTTAAAAGGTATAAATTTTAACTTTACTTGTAAGCAAGGACTGAAATGCTGTAAAAACCGCTTTATTAGTAGAGCTTTACCTTGCTTTGTGTTCTTGAGTTGCCCATGGCAACACTAGATGGAGCATCTTAAATTAGAGTTGCTGCAGGGGAGGGAACCCCAATAAAACATGTACATAAGCATCTCGGGGGAACATGATTCATTGATCAGACTGAGACTCAGCAGATATTTGTTTTGTTTCAGTACTTTCACAATTCTGAGAGAAAGAATTGTTTTGTTATTTTTTTAAAAAAAATACATTTCAATTTTTTTAATTGGAGAAAAATGCATGCTCTTTTAACCTCATCTTTCCTCATTACATTAATTTTCCATGTGGTAGTGATACCTTTCAACCTCCAGAGTTTGAAACTGTCTTTATCTCACTGCTATTTATCTGTAGTTTGAAATAAACACATAAGTTCAAGTTTCTGTGAAAATCGGTAGAGGACTGAATTGAATCAGATGTATATTAAATATGATTTTAGGGAGGACAGTTTTTATTTATAAGTAGTAGTTCAGTAAAAAGATAGAAATATTGAACAATGTACAATGTCACTTTTACCAGTTTCAATATAATAACTAAATTGGTCACCCAAACAGATAATTCAGGTAACAAAGTTAGTAAGAGTTAAGCCTAAGTTTGACCATCATTGCTATTATTCAATATTTAAAAAGGCATTATTGATATTACTGCCTTTTATCAGTCACAGTTGCACTCTCTGGCACGGAACTGTTTTGTAAAAACAGCAGAGGTAATCCACTTTTAGTTGTTGATTATACTACTGTGGGATCTAAAAAGCACACATTTTATGATCATACTCAAGTTATTTTTTCTTCTTTGTAAGTGGTAACTGGTTGTCCTTTTTATCTTTGGGGAGGCAAAGGGTGAGTTTTATTGTGTAACACTATACGGAGGCCATCATAAAACTTCACATTTTATGTTTTATCTCATGATTTTAGCATTTTTGGCCTCAATATTGTAACATCTATGCCTGCCAACTTATAAATGTCATTATTTACATCATTGGTTACATCTTTACAATTAGTAAAGATAATCTTACCCTGACCAACAGAAACAGAGCCTTGTGGGAGATTGAAATATTAACTCTAGTTGGTAGAAGCAGAAGCAATTTTTTGGGCCAAGCATATCTCCCCTTGTGTGCCAACTCCAACTCCTATATTAAACAAGAAATTTAATAGGCACAAGTATCAATAGGATAATAGGCACAAGAATCAACTCCAATCTTTGTTTCCAGTTCTGTGAAAATGGGAAACAGATAATTGAAAGCTCAATAATTGCTTCTCTTGTGAATTCACAACTCCTATCTTGATTGATGATTGATTATGTGCCATCAGGTTGTTGTTGACTCTTAGCAACCATATAGATTTTCTCCATGATGATTTGTCCCTAGCCTGGTCTTTCAGGCCTTCTAACGATGCACCCATCACCCCGTAACTGAATCCATCCACCTTGCTACTGGTTGTCCTCTTCTCCTTCTTTCCTTCCATCTTTCCCAGCATTAGAGCATTCTCCAGAGAGTGAGGCATAATGTGTCTGAAGGAGGATAATTTTAAGCCTGGTCATTTGTGCCTTGAGTGAGAACTCGGGGGTTGATTTGTTTGATTATCCATTTGTTTGTGTTTTTTGGGTTGTCCACAATATTCTCCTATCTTGAGAACATGTCTATTGCTAAAAATGAAACAGGGTCATTCCAAAACAATACAATGGTTTCTGCATACCCAAGGGGATGTTTGGGTTTGCAGAACTACAAACATGTTGGTGATTCATATAAAAATGCATTTCCATGCTTTAAAAGGTAGGTCTCAGAATGGTAGGCTTAAAGGGAGCACTTATTCATCATATTGAGTGTCTCAGTTTAAGCTATGGTTGGGAACAGCTGAAAATAAATATTAAAATGTCAGTGGAAAACTGTCATTTTGTCTTCTTCCCTCCAGAACATCCTCAGGAGAATGCCTTTACACATTTCTTTTTCTATGCTGACTAAAGCAAAAACAGTCCTAGGGAAGGGACTTCTTCCACAGGTCTCTAGGGTTTACGAATTTGCCTATCAACTGATGAGGATAATTTAATGTCCTTTGTAACATATAGCATATAGCTACTCTAGAATTACAGAGCAATATGAATCACTTGTTAAATAAGCCTGAATATTCCCTCCTTTCTTACCTGGCCTTCTAGATTACAAGCAACAAAACTTCATGAATGAGATTATGCTGTGGTACAAACAAGTGGTGCTATAATGCATAGGCAAGTTAATTCAAATAGATGTATGTAATGCTGTCAAATATGTAATGAGAGTTTTTAATCTAAGATTTTTTCAAATTCTCTGGACTTTGAACTTCTGTTGTTTCTTTGGCATACGTAATATTATTCAGGCCTTTTATTTCTAATTCTAGTTTAGGATCCTTTGCTTAAGGCAAAAGACCAACTAAAAGATAATGATTACCAGTAATTATTGAATATAACAAGTTTTAACATATTTCCTTGCCTTTCATAATTCTATACATGTTTTCTAAATGAAGCAGTGTTGAAAAGGCCATAACACTAGGAGCGCTGGTGATAACTATTCAGTTGTGGAGCGCAAATTAAAGTGTGTGATGAATATTGAAATCCCTCTGTCCCAGCTAATTTATAGTATCTCTGCAGAGATCATACCTGAAAATGTAGATGAGTAATGATGAGGTGGGGGAAAAAGGGAAGGAAAGAACTCTAAATGACTCTATAAAACATTATGTTTAATACTGATAAATGAAAGGAATACAGATCCAAAATGTGAACATTTACTGCTTTTTTCCTTGTGACCAGAAAAACAGTCCAGTTCTAAGTCTTTTCATATGGTCCATTTGCTGAGGCTGTCACAATAATCCTGAGAACACATTTCAATACTTTGGATTTCAGTGTTTAAGAAGTACTTAAGAAGGGCAAAGTGTTAGCCCTTTTTTCAGTAAATGGGGCTGGAGTTGTGATTTCTGTATCCTAAAAACTCTACAAGGAATAAAATATGTTACTGTAGTCCTTAGTTTAGCTCTTGCTCCTTGCTGGCACTCATTTTCTCTATACCTTTCAAGACAAAGCCTTTGCAAAGTAGTAGACAAACTGGGAAATGTAGTTAACTAAAACTTTTCATTTCACAGCACCATAAAACTGGAAGGCACCTTAAGGTCGTTTATACCAACTCCCTGCTCAGTGTAGTTCCCACTACAGCATTTCTGCTGGATGACCATTCAGCTTCTGTTTCAAGACAATTCATCACTTAATATGGCAGCTTGTTCTACTGGCTGGCAGTCAGGAAATTCCTCCTGATATCTTTTTTTTTTTTTTTTTGTCTGCGCTCAGTCATTGCTGACCCTGCAGTGACTGCTTGGACAAGTCCTTGCAGTTTTCAAGGCAATTGTTTTTCGGAAGTGGTTTGCCAGAGCCTCCTTCCTAGAGCAGAGCCCAGCTGGCAAGCGCAGGAGGCGGGGTTTCCCTTGCTTCGCGCCCTTTCCGGGCGCACACGGTTTTTCGAGCTTACCAGCAATTGCTATAGGTTCTGGTCCTGCCCTCTGGAGGAAGAGAGAATAAGCCCACTCACTTGTCTGTATGATGACACTTCAGATGTTTTAAAATTACTATCATGCCTCCCTCAAGTCAACTTTTCGGTAATCTAAACGTACCCTGATCCCTTATAGGGTTTGGTTTCCAGACCCTTCAAACACCTTGATAGTTGTCCTCTGAACCTTTTCCAGTCTGCCACTGTCCTTTTTGAGCCATGGTGCTCAAAACTGGAACAGTATTCTAAGAGTGGTCAGATTAGGGCAGAGTAGAGTAGAAAAATTACTTTCTGTGATATCTGAACTCTACATTCCTGTTAAGCCATCTCAAGATAGTATTTGCCTTTTTGTCAGCTGCATCTCCCTGCTGGTTCATGTTTAACTTGTGGTTGACAAAGATACCCAGATCTCCTTTACATGTTCTACTGCCAAGCCAGGTCTCCCCCATCCTATACTTGTGTCTTACATTTTTCCTACTCAAATGTAGAATTTTATATTTCTCCAGGTTAAATTCTGTCCTAGTCATTCCAGCTCACTGCTCAAGTCTGTATAGATTTTTAACAAACATTTAGCCACCCCTCATCTACCGACATGATAAGCATCCCCTGAACGCCTTCATTCAAGTCAATGGATTGTATTGCATGAAAAACAGAATAACTAAGTATAGTCTCTAAAATGTAAATCAGCATCATTATTCAATTACAATATTTATATATTATTCAGAGAATCACTTTGAACAGGTGTAGAGTTTATTGTTTATATGACATCTTGCCAGTAGTTCTCCAAATCCAGAAAACACCCTGTCTCATAGAACAAAGTTCCTCACAATTTCTGTTTACAGATCTGTGGGGAAATGGATTCTATTCCCTCTAGTTCTAAAGCATCATCACAAGAATTTCTAAACCATCTCTGAGCAATTAAAGTTTTTATATATACCATTTACTTATTTTTATAAATCTTAAGCAGCACTAAACTGAAAAAGCAGGAACATAAAGCAAGAGCTCACAGAGGATGACGTTAATAGGTTTCCCATCTTGCTCGTCTTTAAAGAATTTAAGAAACCACCCTGGTAGAGAGCACAATGTCTATCTGTCACTGCTTTTATCTGACCAGGACCCTGACATACCTTTCCAGGTTGCCTGATTCTGTGCTATCATTTGTTGTATCTATCCTACCTATGGTTGAAATTTACAACAAATTTTGGTGATTGCCACTGCTATTTGTACTAGAGCTACCATAATAATGTATTTTATGTAATTTTATTGAATTTTAAAGAAGTTTTATTAGTGATTACAGGTCAGTGTATTTTATTGTTGTGCTTTCTGGCTCATAGACCATAATAAAGGTTTGATTTGAGATATATGTGTGTGTGTGTGTGTGTGTGTGTGTGTGTGTATGTGTGTGTGTGTATATATATATATATATATATATATATATATATATACATACACACACATATATATATATATATAAAATACCATATGTACACAATCTCCAATTCTAAAAGAACAATCATGAATGGAGGAAGACTTAGATTATCCACATAAGCAGAAAAGGATTTTTATTTTATGAGGCAAGAATGGTATTTATTTTTCCTACAGTATTTAAATTCCTGTCCCTTAGGGTTCCATGTAGGTGCACACACATGCATCATTGGGTTAATCGTATTTTCTAACAAGCAGACTCCCTAACCTTTTTAGGGAGCCAGGGACACATTTGGAATATTGAATATATGTTATGGACACCCCCCCCCCAAAAAACAGTTGCCATGGTGCACATGAATACCCGTTTAGCAGAAGACTATGCTTATTTCTCTGCCATTCCCTCTAGCCTCCCAGAATGGTCTGTATTACCTCAATTTACCTTTGTTGTTTTTTTTCACCCTCCCTAGGCATGGGGACACATTTCCACATAAAGCATAGAATTTAGCCACCCACCGTGTTATGTTCTAATAATGCCTTTGGGGCATATGTGTCTGGGGTGACATGACAGAGTATTCTTGAGGCTGGGTGTTTTCTTTGCAGCGTGCTAGCTTCCAATTAATATTTTAAATTAAAAGGCTTTCTGTATACCTGACTAGGGTAGACTTGTCCATAAATATGCATCACCTCCCCTGTTCTGTCTAGTTTTGCCAACTGACTACATTTTATGAGGAAGAATCTATCATTTTTGTGAGGGAAATATATTGCAGGCAATTTATCCAATTTTTTTTTTCTCTTCTGAAATGGCTGTAATCTTGTTATATCCCTCTAATATTGGGATACTTAAGTAACCTGTTTTACACAAATTCATTTCTCTGAATTGGTTCCCAGAAGGATCTTCCTTTAGCTGGAGTATACAAAGAAATTACTCTGTATGATAAATTAAAGTGTCAGTAATTTTAATACTTGCTAGTTTAGTGGCTCTGCTTAATTGCTCAAACGTTAACTACCTTGCACTTTAGCTACCCACTGATGATATATTCCTGTTTCTTCAAATTTTACTCTCTGTCCCTCTCATCTGCAAGCTACCTCCTCTCTTTGGCAGGTATTTATTTGGATATATCAGAATTAGTTGAATGAGGGGATATAGAGCTGAAAGGCAATAGAGTTTGTTCTTACTTATCAAACAAGGGACCAAGCTTGGGAATTGCATTTCCTTCTTTCTCTCAGATAGAAGATCATACAAGACAAGAAGACCAACTTTGCTCCGCACAACTTTCAGAGAAGGAGCAGCTGTAGGAAAGATGCTTCATTCTTTGTTGTCCAAAAGGATAGTTATAAAAACCTTGTTATCCAAGAATTATCTAAGAAATTAAATATCACCTGAATTTGCCTTTTTCACTCCTTCCTCCCAATTTTTTTCCTTTTATGTCATATCTTTCAGATCTGTAAATTTCATTCTATAGAATTGCATGTATGGGACTAGGAATACACCATAATCAATCAATCAAAATTAAAACAGTTCCCATTGATCAAAGGACTAAAAAATACCACTCCAACAACCCAGAATCTGTTGGAACAGCCAGGTCTTGAACACTTTTTAAATGCCAACAAGGAAGGGCCATTCAAACATCCAGGAGAATGCTGTTCTAAAGTGGGGTGGGTGGGGAGCAATACAAAAGACATGCTCTGCAGCTTGGTTCAGCAATATACAGTTGGATGGAACACGGGTTCTCCACCTGTATTAGAGTAACTGCTTTATTTACTAACATTATCTATGACAATTACTGTTTTCATTTATTAGATAGAACTAAATGTCATAGTATATGAAAATTAAAGGGTTTTGTTGTTGTTGACGTGTATGTATGTTTGTGATCATGAGTGTGTAAGATCTTAGTTGGAATTACAGGGTTCACAGTCAAGATTTGAAATCATAAATTAGGACCTAATTTATAGATTCAGTATTAGCATAGGACTGGCATGAACAGCAGGAATAAAGAAGTGGGCCATTCATTTTGTTTCCCTGTCTGCTTTCTTTATCCCTGTTGTCCATCTCCTGTTTTAGCACTATTGTGCCTTTATTTCACTAAGTGCATTGTGCTTTGTAAGAATCATGTATGCCACCAATGAGTCCAATTCATTGTGGCATTGGTGGACTTCAGGTTAGATACGGATTCTTTCTGCTCTACATTCTCCCTAAGTCTCTGGGGCAAGTTGGAGAGAGGGCTGAAGAAGAAAGGTAATCCTACTCTATGCAAATACATATATTTAGATAGGCCCATCTGTACATATATATAGATTTACTTTGCAGCAACATGGTTATTGTAAGCAACATGGTTATTGTAAGAAATTAAGCATCGCTAAAATAAAGTGCTTGTGTATATGTATATGTTTATACAGCTTACATTTCTGTATCAGGATACACTAGGCTCTTTTGGAAAGACTCACATGGCTCTCCCAGGCTCTGCTTCTGGCTTATATTGGTTTTATTGATTGTTTTGATTTCCAGCCTAATGTATACGATGTCAAGAGTGGTTCCACATATGACCACCAGTTCTATGCAGGGGCGCGTGTGTGTGTATATGTAAATAAAATTTAAAATATTTTAAAAATATCCCTGTTTTTCTAGTAATTTTTATTACAGAACACATTCAAATCAAACCAGATCTTTATTATGGTCAAAGACCAGCATATACAGAACACATTGTGAGGCTATAATTTTATACTGGCAATCTTATAAAAAATTAAACAATGCTACATCAGTTAATGAAACTACAGCTTATTATCCTAAAGTATCTATTATGTTTTGATTCCCTTTATTGAAAATATAAGTATTGTTATGTTTCTTTTTTCTTAAATTTTGTAACTGCTTAAAATGGGTAAAGATCTGTGGACTAATGCAGGACAAAAACCTCTATGGATATAGTTTTCATCGTCTGATTTTGTATTACACGTTTGGACATATTTAAACTTTTATTTTGTACTGAAGTGATGGTACTCGACTCTTGCATTTCTGTGACTATTTATTTATTGCAATTATTTATTTCCCTTTTTCAATATACCAATACTGCCTTGCATATGGCCTGCATGCGGTTTAAACAATTGTAAATAAAAATACAGTAAATACTGATGACAAACTTGTAGGGACCTTCCCACTGAGCTGTTGATGACAGCGGCCTGGAGTGAGGAAGAGGAAAATTAGAGAAACAGATCATAATGACAGCCAATATTTACCATCTTGTGTGGGCTCATACGTACCGTATAATACTAGAGTCCTCTAAGAAAGTAAGCTGATGGAAATGATTCCCAGGCTACAGTGATATCGCATACATTGGATTTATATAATCTTCTTGCTTCTTCTGAGATACTATTCCTGGCCACGTTAAGATCTATGACCTTATATCATCTATTATAAGTTTATAGCGTGTAGTTTCCTGATCTGAAAAGTCTATGTATGTGTATGTGTGCATAATACACATACCTAAAAGTGTATATGTGTATAACCAAAAGTCAGGCCCCATAGGTAGGGCTACCAGGCATCCAGCAAAAGGATTACATGTCCTCCTTTTTGTCCTCATGTCCTCTGTCTGGCAGGCATAGCCTTAAAATCAAATATTGTCTGGCGTTTAGAGTATCTAACACGCTATCTCTTCCTGAGCAGCTTTTCTCTGTGCCACCTAGTAAGTGCTAACTGCAATTGAAGGAGTTGGGCTCTGACCTTAATTAGTTGATTAGAACTCACAGCCTGTTTGCTCTGCTGCCTGAAATTGACAAGACTGTGATCAGTTACATACTGAAGGCTTTTGCCTCCTGGTTTCTATATGCTTTACCATCTTGGAATTCCTTGTCTTGCTCTAATTTGCTCCAATTGTCACTGTCCTTTCTGAGCTGTGGTGCCCAGACATGGGCACAGTATTCCAAGTGTGGTTGACAGGGCAGAGTAGAGTGAACAATTACATTCCATGATCCGGACTCTATGCTAGAGTTGATTAATAATGAATCAATATGTTTAAATGCAATATAAAAGACATAATTTTCTTTTTAATCTGATTTCTAAAATAATCTATTATTGGTAGGCTCAGGCTTTTCAGATGAAATGATATTATCTAAGGAAAAAGGCAACTAAATGTTTTGCATTATTCTATGAGAAGGAGTGTGTGTCCTCAGTAAGAATTTTGAATAAATGATGTTAGCTGTTTTTAAATACTATGATTCAAGGAGGTGACAGAGGAAAACTTCACATTTATTCATGCAAGTACAGTGTGTTGTTAATCTTTGCCACTTCGCTCCATATTTTGACAGGATCCCTATAAAATGCTCTTAGGCCATAAACTGAACATAAGCCTGTTCAATGTGTTCTCTAATTTTAGATGCATTAGCAAGAACTAATGAAGTGTTTAACTGAATTTACTTGTTAAATAAATGCTGTCATGTTTTTTTTTCTTTTCTTCCCCTTTAAAAAAAAAAAAAACATACCTGGGGAGGCTGCTATATGGGAAGCTAAAAAGAAGGAAGTATATCATTAAGATTTAAATTAATTCCTCTTTTTTGATCAGACTGAACACTCACACAACAAAAATATTTGCCAATTACTTTTTTCACACCCATATTGTATTTCACATTCACACAGCCTCACAAGTACTTATAAAAGGTAGGAAATTCATGATTAATTCATTAGCTATATGTTTCTAAGTACAATATATAAGATGACATGGCCAGGTTTGTGGACATGAGTGGAGCATTTTATAATGGTGGAATATCTGGAGTAAGACTTTTATGTAATGATTATATTCATCTGGGTCTTTGAACTAACTGTAAAATCCAAGAAAATGTCAAAAAGAATTGATAGTAGAATCTAGGATACTTGATCACAGCCATCTGCCCTGATCAGTGCACCAAGAGCGACATTATCCTTGAGCTATATTTTCAAAGACAAAAATGGTATATCCTTTTAATGGAAATTAATCCTCCCAAGTGTCATTGTAACACATATGGCATCCATCTATATCAACGCTTATGCCATATGTCTTTGTTCTTTCCTCTCAAGTTTTATCAACTTAACTCAACTGATACATGAAACAAGATTCACAATTGCTCTTAATTTAATCTACTCCAGAGTAACAAAGCATCACAATAAATACTACTACTTAGTTTGATCACATCCATTTAAAGGCAAAGGCAAACTGAGCATGTAGTTCTTGTTTAGCTTTGCTTTCTTACAAGACTTAGGGAGAATGCCATGGTGAATACAGATGCTACATCTAAGTGGAGAAGGAGGAGGAGGAGGTAACACCTTCCTGGGCCAGGACTAGTAGGCCCCATGACATTCCATGCAGGGGTTTAATCTTCACAGCAATGTACAGAAGCAAAGTGGAGAGCCAGTGTGGTATAATGGTCAAGGCATTGGATTAGGAGTGGAGAGACTAAATCTAGTCAGCAGTGGGTGACTTGGGGCTGGTCAGTCTCTCCACCTACCCTATCTTCAAAGGGTGCTGATGGTGATTGTTAAAAAACGGAGAAGTGAGCATATGTATGCTTCCTTGAGCTCCCAAACAAATAAAATCAAATAAATCAAAATGGGTATCCCATATACTGTTTGAAAACGAAGTTCACTGATACCAAATCTGCTGCTATTTCCTTCATCAATTTAGACTTTGAGTTGGGATAAATAGCATGACCTTGTTACTGCTCACTCCTTCCAGTCCTGAATGTTCAGAACTATATTTTTAAAGACTCTGAGAAGATATCTCAGGTTGCTTCCCACTGAAGAGAATGACAAGCTGCTCAGAGGATATTAGGAACAGACTTTTACTGTGGCTCCTATTGCAGTGGGGTGGGGTGGGGTGGGGTGGGGTGGGGGAGGAGAGGATTCTAACCTAGCCTAAAGACCATTCGGTGAGCTTGCAGTGGAAAAAATACATTCAAGGAAGAAGTTTACCATCCTACTTGCTTTTTTTGACAACTAGGGCAGTACCAGGAAGAGGGGAATGCAGCTGTGCTTCCTTTTTCCCGCCTCTTTTTCTACTTGGATTGAACAGTTTTATACTATATGGTTCATATATATTTTATGCACGTGCATATACGTTCTGTTTAATCAAAGAGGATATGCACATGCTCAGAGGTCATCTCTTTATCATCTGTGTCTCTCTGAAATATATTTCCTAAGGATGAGCCTAAATTTTGAAAGCAGGACCAAAACTGAGACCTGGTGTTGATTAGGCACTGCAGGTGAATCCTATATTTAGAGCCAGGTAGTGGTTTTCTTGTTGAAAGCTAGCAATCAAAGCTGTTTTCTCACTAGAAAGCAACCTTCCTTTTTCTCTCCTGATCAGAAAACCTTTTATTTTAGCTGTTCCTTCTTCAGTGATTTTTCTCTCATTTTTTGTTGTTCCTTTTCAGCCTCAAATAGGCACCACTGTACCTCTCACTGAGGCTTATACCTTGGGTAATTTTAAGTACCTTCACTTGTACGCAGGGCAGTGCTCACAGTCCATTTCAGTAGTTGCTAATTTGGCAATAATGGTAGTCTCCACAATGGCAATTAATGAACAAAGGGAGCTTGCACTTTGTGACCTAGCAACCAGGTTTCCCTTTAAACTGGTTTCTCTCCTTCTTCCTCTCTTTTTTGTGTACAAGCCCTCAAAGTCTCCAGGGAACAGCAGTGTTAAATTGCTTTGTGTCACTGATCTTTACGATGTGATGGCAATGCTTGCTCTCCGTTTCCTTTCCTTTCATCTCCTCTCCTGGTTTCATTAATTACTTGGCTTTATTTACTCATTATTGCATCGTGTACTTAGTTCCAAACATGCAAATATCGCCAGATTTAATATTACATTTAAATAGTTCTAATTCTCTCAAGGCTCCAAAGTTTTTTTAGAAAGTGGCAACCACCACGGTATTTTGCGTGTTTAGTTTCTTTTACAGCAACTGGACTAATCCAAATATCTTGTTGATCTTTCTTCTTCAAAAATTATAACATATTGTTTACATTCTTGCTTTACTTACCATCTATCACTTATTGAGCTCTTTACTTTCTTGCATACCTTGCAAGTTTGAAAAGTCTTAATACATTTCCATTTAGAAACATCCATTATACAACAGATTTATTCGAATTAGTTCTTGCTGTAGTTCTGCTTGGGTTATGAAGTTCATGCTTTAAAAGAAAACGGTGACTGAGAAGAGAGAAGAAACATTTTCTCTGTTTTTAAAAAGTGCTTTGTCATAACGTTCAGAGGAATGCATAGTATGTCTCCAGAAATAAGTATGCCAGTCATTACGATCTGCATTAAAAGCAAAATATTACTCTGGAAAAATATTCAGCATTACCACCATTCTTTCATTTCACAGCTAGTACATATGAAAACAAAAACTCTTTCCAACACGTCTTCTGTCCCTCTAAGCATGCTTATTTTTTCCCTGCACACATTTCTCCCTACATCCCATCACGATCCTTCTCTTTATTTTGCATCACTAAAGTCTTTGAAATGTCAGGTGTACTAATTTATCATTTGCTAGCTCTGTACTGTGCAACCTTCCCTGTGGTGTTGCATAGCCATTTCAGTATTGCACACCATACTACCCCTTTTCTTTCTGTATCTTATGCTGTTTTTCTGCCTCAGTCCTATGACATCTTTTGTCACCACATTTTTTGACCCACTGTTCACTGCATTCATAGGCCAAAGCTAGCAACGATGATGCCATTATGACAAAAGCTCTATTCCTCTGTACTTGAGTTGTGATGTCACAAACAGGCACATGAGGGATGAAGATTGCATTGCAGTATTGTGACACATGATTCATCATTTGGCATTCCAGCCCCCCACTGTGGATGTCTATGACTGCATGCTCAGTTCTAAGTCCTTGCTTCTTTTCTTTCTTTAGTCTCTCTCATACTGTTGTTTGGTTTTTTGCTTATTCATGGGTTGTATTTATTATTTATTAGGAGTCCCTAGGGTTCCTGGACGTTAACAACAGAATTAAAATATCCACAGTAAATAGTACAAAAAAACATAAAATTCAATCATCCATGACCAAATGTGAAAAACAAAACCCACAACATAACATCAAATAACTCCTGGAGCAATAAATTGTCAGATAGCACCACTCCTATTATTCCTCAATTCCCCTCTGGAAAAACCCTGTTTTGAATAATTTCCACATAGATTGGGAGCACATCTATCTTCTGGAAGGATGCTATTCCTTCAAAAAAAATGTTTTTGCTCATTTTTTTTTCCTTTTCCCTTCCCTTCTCTTGTCACATTGTTCTTTCTAGCCATTTTAGGCAGGAATCACATACATAATGCAGTTTCAGCAGTTCCTACCTTCAGGCCCCTGAAGGGTAAGTAAGCTGTACAATATGGCCTATCTATCAGAAAGTGTCTGGGAAAGGCAATGCTGTTGATGTGGAGGAACCATTTCTGATATAGTGACTCTCCCAACTTATACTTCAGGTAGCTTTTGTAGACCCTAATTATTAGAAAGAATTGGGAAAAATTTGTAAACAATCCATGTCAAGAATTATCTTCTTCCCCTGTCCATTGTGTAAAAGGAAAGAGGAAGTATGCACAGAACAATTTATGAAAACAGAAAATCTACATATCATACAGAAATTCTTCAACAATCCTGCTTAGAGGGTTTTGCCCAGCTGAAATCATGTGCTTTGTTGTGTTTTAAGGGCATCTTTTGTTTTTCTTCCTGTGGCTTCTGCTGTGTAGGTTTGCCCTTTAGCTTTTCTGTGGACAGGGTTTTGTGTAGTACATTGTCTGGCCAGCCCTTTCATTCATTTTTCATATACCCTTCAAAAGACCCTATATTATTCTTCATGTCTTCATGAGACAGTCCTTCAAACATACCAATGGAAGGGCTTGCATATGCAGATTTGCTTTTCAAAGTGTATTCTGTGCCAAAAAGTTGGGGGTTAAAATATTTGAGACATTTTCATGAAAATTCCTGGAAATAAATTAATAGTCTTTCTCTCCTCTTAAAGGAAAATTCTCAGCAATCAATCAATCAATCAATCAGTCAATCAATCAATCACTACAAACATGTCCTAGTAAACTTGATAGACAGATTTAGGATTTATGTGGCTATTGAAGGAGGGTTACTTTCTTTACGAAACTAGTATTCATTTGTCTTAACAAAGCCTATGTCAGTTGTGAAATTAGATTAGGATCCTGAGGGAATTTTAAATCCTGCTGTTTTGATTCCCTCCAGTCTCAGAATCGTAGTACTGTTTTTGAGTTAAACATGCTTCCAGCTTTCATGGTTTATGTTTTCTGTGCCTATGAGATTAACATCTAATTTACTAGACTTCAAAGTTCTGCATAATTATGACAAACAAGAGGTGACTTCCAGTTGTACAACCAAGAAATAGTATTACTATATATTGGTGTATTAATTGCAACTCTACTTTAAAACTTGTACAAGTTAGCAGCTTCGTTACGGCTTTAGGTACTTTAAATATTTTTTTCTGTTATTCTCTTTCTTTAGAACCTTCTGGCAAGGATATTGGCCCCACCCTGGGTTTAAAAAAGTCAAGTTCCCTAGAAAGTCTCCAGACAGCTGTTGCTGAAGTAAAAAAGAATGAGCTTCCATTTTACAGGCCCAGGCCTCACATGGTCCGTGGTAGGGGATGCAATGAGAGTTTCAGAGCTGCCATCGATAAATCTTATGACGGACCTGAAGACATGGCAGAAGGTAAGTACTACAGAACTTCTCTTAGTAGAGAAAAAAAAAATCTTTTTCAGTAAATCTGTGTTGTCCTATAAAAATTCTTCAGTAAAAACTGATTTCAAAAAACCATAGTTTTGGTGGCTTCCGGAGGAGAAATGACAGATTGGATATGTCTCCATTCAGTGAGCCAACACCCACAGTAATTAGAGGAGCTGGCAATCGGCTCGGCTCTTTGGAATCATCTCCGGACGAAGGAGATGACAGGATCACCCACAGGTGCTCCTTACGGAGGCTCCCTGTGAAGAGATCGCAATCTAAAGCCATCTCCAGCAGGTGGAGTGCTCTGGGAGTCAAGGGAAGCATGGAGCCCAAGCTGCAGTGTGGAGACTTCACAAAGACCCTAGATTTGCTTTCACTTCCTCTTTTAATTAACACCGGAAACTGCCTATTTGTGATTTACTTGGAAATTAGAAACCTCCTGGCAGGCAAGTTGCTGTACACCGGGAGAATTTCCTTCTATCCTGGGAGAAAGAAGATTAAAGTAAGTTTAAAGATCAAAAGGAAATATTTTAACTTTTGGAAACAATGAAAGGGAATTTAGAATGCTGACTGGTGACAGTTAAGAGGCTAGATGGATTTGAAACAGCTCTTTTAAGGATTGTTTTAAATGTTTAAGAAAATACAGTAAGTGAATTTGGATTTAACTGCAAGAAAATCTGTCTTGGGAAAGTTTGCTTCTGAAAATAAACAACAGATAAGATTGAGCTTTCAAGGTTCACCGGAGGGAACCAGAGAGCAATTAAAGGAAAAGATATATTTTAACACAACGGAGAAATATCCTTCTTTCAAAGAAGAATTTTTAGCTGTTTGGAATTATTGTGTTCAGGAACTATTTCTAAAATTGGGACTAACAGAGGTTGTAGAAGAAGAAAAGATTTCATTGGATAAAATAGAAGTTGAGGACAACTTGAATAAAGACTTTAAAAAGGGAATGCCAGAATGTAAGAGAGACATAGAAGATATGGGAATAGACGCTGTGGATCTGAAGATGGACTCAGAGTTGCTTGAATATGAGAATGATATGGAAAAAGAAGCTGTAATGGATCAGAAGAGTGAGTTTGAGATTTATCCTATTTTGGACCCACAAGGGAAACACCAAATCTCCGAAACCTTTTATGAAAAAAGACAGGGAGAGTGGTAAGAGAATACTATCTGGGACTTTATTTGAAGAAGAGATTGAAGACTGAGCCTTTCAAAAAGAAGAGAAAGGAATTCAAAGTGGATTTATCAAATCAGGGTTAAATTGTACAAGTTTTGATCTTGGATTGTTAATATTGAATTTTCTTTTTCTGACCAGTACTATAAGATGATGATTTATACCTGCAAAAGTGATTTATTTAGTTTAAAATACGTATGTTATTATTATTGGTCTTTCATATGCTTGAGGGGAGAGATCTTTTATGATTTATTTTTTAGAAAAAAATTAGAAGTTATAATGCAAAATAGACCTATTTGTTTAAGCTTTAAACAAATATTTATTATCACTGGCATTTTAATGCTTTTGCTGATTAGATTGATTGTTGAATATTTTTTATAATTTGGTTATTATTTAGGGATTAGAAAGGGGATGAAGAGGGCTTTTTCCTGTAATATTAGAGAAGGTGTTAAGTTACTGTTAATGCATATACTTGTTTGGAGGGAGCGGGGAGTCATATTTCTTTCTTTCTTTCTTTCTTTCTTTCTTTCTTTCTTTCTTTCTTTCTTTCTTTCTTTCGGTCTGTAGGTCTTTTAGTTTTGTATTAACTTTTATATAAATTTTAATAAAAATATTATGAAAAAGAAACACATAGTTTTGTAAGGAACTGTCAGACCCAGCCCAAGAACGACAGAGAAACAGTCTAGCCAAGTTCAGTTCTTTATTGCTTATACCATATAGACATAATCTTGCCAGACTAAGTCTGCATTACTCTAACCTAGAGTATAGGTTAGATTCTAGGAGTGGCTATCCTAAATCCCTTCCTCTTCCCACGATCCAGCTCCAGACTGTATTGTCTCTTGTCTCACCCCCCTTCCTGGAATGTGCTCCCTCCTTCCTGAGAACCTGCTGCATTACTGTAGCCCATCACATCACCTTCCCCTTCATAGACACATTCCATAACAGGAACCATGGAAACAATATTGCAGATTATCTAGGGAACTATATTGGGAATCATGCATTGAGCCTTAACCTGTCATCTCTGAAAACATGGCTGGAGATCATATATTGATCTGATCGATGAGCAGATATTTGCTTTCCATCTTGGTATATGTGTGCATGCATGCATGTATCTGTGTCCAATTCTTTGGACAGCTCTCTCATATTCCAATATGATCACAGAAGACTGGCCCACTTTTAATTTTGATGTATATATCTAGCTTTGTATCTTTTTCCTGGGAACCATTGGTGATATCCATTGGTAGGTCCTATCTGAAGCTACTGTAGGTTTGAATACTGTGTGTATATTTCTGTTTCAGTGTAAAGGCTTGATAGACTTGGTGTCAGGCAGGATATGTATGACCAAATATGATAAGTAGTAAACAATTAGAACAACAATATCCACTTAGATTTAGCTGTACATATTTTATGGTCTCTTTAATACAAAGAATTAAATTAAAGTCCATTATAATGCTACCTCTGCAGTTCACTGGAAATGTCTTTAGTTTGCAATTTATAAAAAGTTGCTTTGCTTATACACATTAATCAGAAAATATATGTGCAGCTTACAAGGTATTGTCTGTATTTACTGATTACTTTTCTTCCTCTGCAGATGGTCTGTCAGATAAGAGCTCTCTTTCTGGTCCAGAAGGTCAGAACTTTACAAAAACCTTTCGCATGAATTCTGAATTAGAAGATGTGGAAGGGAAGACAAAAAAGCACAAGAAGACTGAAGAAAAATTGAAAATAAAAGAAAAAAATAAAAAGCTTAATCTCAAGAACAAATCGAAAATCAATGAAAAGGACAAAAAAGAGGAAAATGACAATCCTGAAAAAAAAACAAAAAAGAAAAGTTTGGGCGCTATGTTAAGGTAAAAGGTCTTTTTTATATTTCTTATTGATCTTATGTTAATTTGAACTTTATTTATTTGTCCTGAGGCCCCTCAGTGAGGTTGAGTAGAAGTCAAGTACTGTATCCACTGAGCAACATTTAATATAAATGAACACTATGTATGCTAATTTTGCTAATACGTCCATTAAACTGCATATTGGAAAAGGAGTGTATATTTTTCAACATGTACTTGTTAATTATTTTGTTAGCAGTTATGACCTATTTTTCCTAAAAAAGAACTGAAGAGAGCTCATAACAAATAAACTATTGATTTTGGAGCCAGCACACTGAAAGCAGTGATTTAGTCAAGTCTGACTTAAGTCCCACTGATTTTGGTGGGATTGCTTTTAGGATGACCAATTCTGATTCATCCTTATTATCTTTAATGTGCTTAAGTAGCATCATAATATAAACCACATGAACTAAATATTGTTGAATGAAAAGTAAAGATGTCCTTGTGTGGAGCTCTGCTTTTATTGACTGCATCCATGCAGCTTTCTTGGGAGTGTTATGGAAGTGGTTTGTCACTGGCAGCATTGTGGCATTTTTTTTTTTTTTACTTATCTGAGAAAAGGTAGAAAAGAGGATCCTACCCAAACTCTTCCGGTTAATAAAAGAGTCAGGGAACTCAGAAGTGACTATAGATTACATGGCAGACACTGGCATCTTCTGCTTTGGGAAGTCACCTGCTCAGTGCTCTATAGAGGTTATGAAATGTCTGCTTTTCTAGAATATGGATTTGCTAAATGCTTTTAGTTGTTTCATTTTACACCATTTTTAAGATGATTGATTTTTCTTCTCTAGTACCTGCTTTAAATGTTAGCCATTCAGCACCCCTTCATGAATTCTTGAACATTTAATTGGCAAGTTTATTTCTGAATGGCCTGCCACTGTCATGGGTAGAGGTAAACGTGAAGTCTTTGAAAACAGAGAAGGAGAAGCGTTCTGAGCCTCTGAGAGAACCCACAAAAGTGTGGTCAAGTCTGTTCTGTTCTCCAGATGAATATCCAGAAGGATGTGACATAAGCATTAGATATACTGTTATTATTTTTTGAGTTTTTAAAGATACCGTTTTGTGTTCCTGTACTTCTTATTTTGTTTTATTGTTTAAATTAAAGGGAAAAACTTAACAAATTTGTCTTCCATATCCTGAAAGAACCACAAGCCTCCTTGATCAGACTCTCAGCCCAATTATATTTGAGTTGGCATAAGAAGGCACTTTACTGTTAATAAAGTTTCATGTCATCTGTCTCTGTAGGCTATTCAGAATGCTAAAAGGTAACTATTTAGCTGGACAAATTACCAAGCTGTATTCCTGACTGGCTGGATTGGATAATGGGTATTAATTTCTTCATCTGAAGCCAAGTTAATTTTGTTGTCTGACAAGAAACATTGCCATCCTGTGTTTTTTTACCAAAAAGCCAAAACCCATCATTTTCTTTAGTTAAAAGTTAAATGAAAGCTGGACTTTTTAAGTCACCAAGAATATGTGACATCTGTCCTAGTACACTGTTGCTCTGTGGCTTGATCCCAGAGCAGTTGTTAAAGGCACAGTGTATAATAAATGCAATTGGACTGTGGCTCAGTTATTACCTTTTTTCAAATAGTGGTTGTAAAATTTCTGGGTTTACCCTTCACTTTTTATGGGTATAAAGGTACGTTAGCTAATGGACTGCAGTCATACCTATGAAATTTGTATAGCTAGCTCCCTATAGGCAACCAATAGACAAGGCTTGTGGCATTCAGCTTTATAAAGTATAGACCAACTGTGTAACAGGCGTTTTTCATAGAAGGAAAAAAAGGATAACTGTGCACGTGAAATGCAAAGTCTCTAACTGTATCTTCAGTCAGAGTGCAAACATTTTAAAACTGTTCACGTTGGAGTAGATCCATATTTTTTCCACCAGTCTGTTGAGCTTGATTACATTGGTGGAAGTTGTAATGGCTACATTGATTGTCAAACTTTACTAGATACTAGAGTAGTATTTCAGTAGAAAGACTACTGTTTTATATCAGCAGTACAGGGAAATTAATAAAGTACCTGAATGCTAACCATTATTTTCTTCCTGTAGAAATATTATATTTTCTTACTAACAATTAATCTTAGACTATTTACTCTCATTTTCACAGTATGAACCATTTTGTCTCCTAATTTGCCTACATTGCTTTGAGCTAAGCACCTCAGCTATTTTAATTTTTCATTTTAGCTCGAGTCAAGAAACATTTTCATTACTTAATGAAGACATTCTTTGCAACTGTACTTTTTTAGACCAGCCATGTGGACTGTGTAAACACCCTGCTGAGGAGGCGATACCACTCTGCCTAGCTTCTTCAGCCCTAAGTCAAGAGAAGCAGGCTACTAATGAGCCATTCATGCTCTGCATGTCTAGCCACGTATGCCTAACCAGGCTGCCACAAGTGGCATCAGGTTTGAAAGTGCAAATCAGTAGTTCCAAAAGTACTTGCAGACTCTCTTATCCTTCCCCTACACACAAGATTCAGTATCTCATCTATTTCATAGTTCATACATCCTATGAAATTAATGTTGGGTGATACACCCACAGCCATCGACCACCAAATGGAGTTCTAGAAATGGACTCCAGTGCCTGGTCCTGTGAGTATACACATAGTTATGTACACACGTTCTTTCTCCTGGGCCTCAAGTCTGCCTACTCATTCTTTTTAGTACTATTTAATTTAGGAGGGAAAGTTATAGAAATAAATGTCGGTAGTGCTACTGCAAGAAGAGAATTAAATTATCAATAGAACCTGGATGATTCAGTGGTGATGAGCTTCCAGTCTAATAGGCAATGGTCTAATGATCTGGCATCCTGATGTTTCACCAGCAACTGTGGTTGGCATCTTCAGAGGCAAAAGTGGTCTGCTCTGTAGTATACTTCTTCAGGGAACTGGGTAGAAACTGACTGAGCTCTTGTGTTTATAACAGAACTAATCTCTAATTGGACCGTGTCATTGGGATTCTGAAAAGCCAGTTTCACAATGAAGGACCAATCAGAATTTCAAGAATTCCAGTGACATGGTCTAATTAGAGTTCCTGCTCAGTTGCCTGATAATTAGAGCACAGATAATTAGATCACTGACAATTAGACCATGCCCTATTAGCCTGGAAGCTCATCACCATTGGATTGACGCTGGCCACAAAAGCCTGCATCAATATATAGAACCCAGTTAGTTATGCAAGGACTTCATTATACATTTTTCTTTCGTTTTAATTTTACAAATGACTCCCAACACCACTATCACCACCACCAGCAGCAGCAACAAAACAGTAATGGTTATACAGTAAGAAAAGAATCTACATACATTTTTGGTGATTAAAATAAACTAAACATAACAAAAGAAAAGAAAAGAAAAGAAAAGAAAAAGGGGAAAAACTAGTAAAAAAAAAATCCATATACAATCAATATAGATTCCTTAAGTTTATAACTAAATCTAGATTATATGGAAACATATTACTTAATCTTCTTATTTTTAGAACATAAATAATAAATATTTCTCACAAATAGATGACAGACTCATGTCCCGAAACCATTGCTTGGAATCAGGAGGATAAGTTTCTTTTGGGCTTGATAGAGTCTAAGGTCTTCATAAAATGATGTTTCCATATTTTAGGAATATAGTTTAATATCACATTTACATTTTTACAATATTTCTTTCCAGAGTTGTATTAATATATGGTATAATTTGAAGCCAAAACTAAGTTATGGCTGGACAAAACTAAATTGTATGAGTTAAAGAACGCTCAAATTTCTCACAATGCCAATACAAAAAAATCTGATGTCCCACCCTTTTTAAACATTATTTGAGGGACAGACACACATAATGTATTGTCGAAGGCAACAAAACTTCAAGAACACGGCCACACAGCCCGGAAGACCCACACCAGCCAGACACACATAATATTTTTCTGATTATTTTATTTCACTGTTAAGTCATAAGTATGTTTTTCATTTCTTAAAACGTGGACTATTGATTTTCCAAGATTCTAAATTACAATTCTTTGTTACATAGTTCAGATATGTAACTGATGCTAACTTAAAAAAAAAAACCCTTATAAAATTGTTGGTTTCACTTCAAGCATTCCATCTTTCAAGACTCCTAGGCCTGCAGATATCTTTGAGGCTGCTAAAGCATCTGGGCCATACTGTTCAGTCACTATATGTTTCAATTGCATACATTGCCAGGCAGATGTTATAGATAAATCATATTCACAATACAATGTCTCAATCTTTGAAACAACCATTACTCATAAATGGATTTAAGGTATTGCCCAATAGAACATCTTCCCCCCAATCTTAAATTTGGATTATTTCACAACATCAATTTTTCACAGGATTCTGGGTCAAAACTCAAACACTTGTTATATCGGTTAGCTTTCGAGGGCTGGAAGCAAGGATCCCTGTTCAATATACTTTGGATCCTAAACCTAGCCAAGATTTGAAAAAGGTAACCCATTTGCTCTCCAAAGAAGCCCAAAGAGGGCAGGGTTAATAAAAAATCTAATTGAAGAAAAATATAGACGTTAAAATGAAAGCCCAGTGCTACAATTGAAAATCTGGTAGGTTAAAGCTCCTTTCTCCATAAGGCAACCTCAGTTTGACCAAAGATATTTAAGGGGTTCTGGCGGGCTGCGGATATTTTTCTCAGTAGTTTGCCTAACTGGGTAAAGTACCTGATAGGAATAAACATTGGAATCCCTCTTAATTCAACATATTTTGAAATAGTTTGAGAAAAATATAGACCAAAGTATATATGCATTCTGTACAAATTGTAAATCCTAATTTCTTATAGTAGTCTATAGTATAGTATAGTATAGTACTCTATAGTAGTCTTGGCGTAGCTCCCAAAAGCAGAAAAGTAAGCTTTCTCAAATTGTTAGTGCAACCAGAGTATAAACATACAGCTGTATAACTTCAGTAATATTTGGTAACAGCACTGCATAATTATTCAAAATGGCCATGATATCATCAGCATATCCAATGAGTTTCAATCTCAAATGCCAATACACCTTAATATCTTGAGATTTATTTATTTATTTATTTGCTTATTTATTTACCTAAAGGATTTATATGGCACACAGCAATAAAAACAGAAGATAATAGATTCTGTCTCTACATAACTGACCATTGCTGGCATGAATTTCAGATACACATTTTTTGTTGTTTCTGTTGTTTCATCCGGTGAGCCATTAATTGTCCAGCTTTCTCTCCTGACTCCCAATAGATCTGATTAATGCATTTCAAGGAATATTCAAATTTTTCTGAATGTAGTAGCCCCAGTTTAACCCTAGCCGCTATAAATATTTGATATAATTCATCTGTGGGGTTTTCTGTCATAAGAAAATGTGTTTCTCTCTTTTCCAGATGTATAAGATTAAAATCAATCTCTCTCTCTCTCTGAGGCAATAGCAATAGTGGATCCACAAATGAATACTTTAAGCCCATCCCAGAGGATTAACATATTGGGAAAGTCCCTGTTTGTTTTTGAAAAAGGGCAAATTGCTTCATGATACCTTCCACAAAGGAGGCCCTCTTGTAAGAGAAGTATTTGAAAACCATCTGAAATTAGCCGATTTATAGTTTTCAAATTTCAGAATAAGAGTCAGTGGAGTGTAGTTTGAGATTGCCTTGTTGAGGAGTCAACTTCATTACCAAAGCAGAAGAATTAAAAAAAAAATCTAATCTAAAACCATTTTGATGTGCATTTATATCCGCTCTGTTTTAGTGAGTTCAGATTGACAGATGGGAGAAGTATAGGAAAATATGCCCATAGGTTCTCATTCTGTTTAGAAGAATCTGTGGGATACTTCGTGATACCCACTTCTTTCTCCTGAAATCTTGTTAGTTACTCTTAAAGATAAAGGGAGAACAACATATGTACTGAGGTTTATTTAACTAAGGCAAGATTGACACTTGATGAAAGAGAGAGGATTAGAGGAAGTCTAAGATGTTGTTTGGCAGCCTTCTGATGCCAGTGAGCCCAAATTTAGGAAACTATCATTTTGTTGTAGAATAATGGTGATCTGATGAGTCAGAAAACGACTGGTCTCATGGAGAATGCAAAGCAACCATTTCTCAGAATGCAAAGAAATGAGGTTGCTCCATGATATCCTTTCTATCCCACTTGCCTCTCCTCCTGGAGGGTTCTATCATCTCAGCTTGCCTTTGTTTGTTTTTCTGGGCAAACAAAGCAGGAGCTTTATTTTTTAAAAATGCCAAAGCAGTCCTTGTGAGTCAAAAGGTATTCTTTGAAATAAACATCCTACCAGAGATCAAGGCCTTACTGTGCAGCATGCTTAGTTTCCCATTTATTGGTTTTTAATAATTAACTTTACAAATTGAAGTTAGGTGTTACAGGTATCCTCACAGGCCCCATATTGTATATTTTTGGTTTAGGAGGATGATTGTTCATGTATCTTTAAAACATAACATCTGAAAGTACAAATAGCTTTCAATCCTTTGCACGTTGTTCACACCATTATTGATCCTTGGTTTCAGACTTGCAAGATTTACAAGAACTGCAAGACTATTTCCTTCTTTTTAGTCAAATTCCTTTGTCATTTTCTTATTTTTCTTGTTATTCTTATTAAATAATCTGATTTCATAACATTGCAATAGTGATTCAGATTATAGTGTTTAGCCTGAAATATGTTGCTGAGAATCCCAGTGGAAACAGACATATTATTTTCTTCAACTTCCTGGGGATTTTAAAGAACACTGAAATTTTCAGGAAGGAAACAACACAGAAAAAATTAGAGGGAGATCAAATGTCTTTTTAATGTCTGATTCAATGGGAATAAATTCACTGTTACCAAAAAAACAAACAGTCCTTCCTATACATTTATATCAGAGAACTCACATAGTTTTGTTCATGAGTGAACATGATAGTCATAATATCAAATGTAGCATGCTAACTTCTCAACAGTTTTATTTGTGGCTAATAAAATGCATATCAATGAGGGCAAAAATAACTGGCTAGAGAAAATAGCTTTGAATAATATCAGCACAAATGTGTACACTGTGAATTGGAAAACAATTGCAGGAATGGAGGGAATTTTGTTCTTCCCCATTATGAGTGTGAAAGGTGAAGAATTTTGGATCAACTTGTCATCACTTGCTAGTTCAGGGGTGAACAGAGTATCTATCTATCTATCTATCTATCTATCTATCTATCTATCTATCTATCTATCTATCTATCTATCTATCCTAATCTATTTATTGCCTCAGTCATGAGTGACTCTAGGTGGCTTGTAGAATAAGATTAAAGCTTCAGCTAAAAAAAAAAGAGGGTGTGAGGGTGATCTGGCTGCAACATCTGTCACCCCATTGATCACCAAGGTTGATTCAGGTGATCTGGCTGGCTAGGCAGGTGTCCCCTTCCTCCCTCACCGCTCCATGTGCCTCCTTCCTGAAGCTGCATGCTCAGTAGAAGAGGTCAACAATCCCAGATAGAAAGAGTGTACCAATCTTCGGTCAAGGTCATACGATAGCTGCGCTCCTCTGCTAGAACCTCCAAATGTGCTAAAATGGAAGAAAGACAGAAAAAAACATCAACAATAAAATACATAGCGCTTATCAGGGAGGGGTAATTAAACGTATTTCTATCCAACCACCATCAGGGAGCCAGTGGCTACACCCTACTCCAGGGCCAGTTGGAAAAGCTAGGTTTTTATAGTTTTACAAAAACTCAGCATGGTCAGGGCCATGTGGGCCTCAGGGGGAGTGTTGTTTCACAGAGCAGATACAACTACAAAGAAGATGTATCTCCCAGGTGCCACAAGATGACATAACATTGCTTTATAGTCGGGACCGGATTTACTACTCAGGCAGAATCAACAAGAGAAGGTCTTGATCCTGCCTACCTATTTAACCACAAGCACATTTTAGCCTCAAGGTGCTGCGAAAGGACTTTGTCATAGGCTGCTTATTTTCTACTCATTGTGAAATAGCCTGAGCTTTGTGGACACACCAGCTACCCCACATGCTGCCTACCGCTAACTCTACAAATAATGATCAACCAATGTTTGGAAGCATCTAGCTCCCCCAAATGGGCTTATGGAACAAGGAGATGTTGTAGTTGTAACTGACTCCCTAGTCCCGTGTTGTGCAGATTCAGTTTGCCCTCAGGTAGATTAAGGTAGGGGAAGCCCATCCCCCCCTAGAGGAATATGGTCTGATCCCTCTCAGGCTCACATTTTCCACTTTGTACACAAATGGAAGCAAGGGAGGATAGGTAATGAAAGGTAGATTTTCCTTTTGATTACTGGTTACCTGTTAATATAATAGCTGTTTAATTATAGAACAAAGCAAAACAAAAGCTAAGAAAACTTAATAAAAATGGTCCCACGCCATGAAATAAATATCACCAATTTCTTTGATTTTAGCCCCATGAACACTTTTGTCTGTTTATTTCTGAACATACGCAGGTATATTTCCCTAAACATTTTCAGTGTAGGCATTATGGGTGCTATTTTGAGCTGCATGTTTGAATGTTTAAGTGAATATGAAGTAGACGTTCCATTTTCTCTAAGTAAATCACATATTCAAGCAAATTTAAGCACTGTGGTAACTTTAGATCTTCAACAAGGTAGTTCATGAGCTACATGAAAAGGTTGAGTGATCAGAGAGGGTTTAGAACTGCAGTTGTAGATTCAAGATTGAAATTTTATTCTTAAAATATGAGATGAATCCTCCGAAACATCAGCACAGCACAGCGGCATTAACACAGAACTCTCCTTACTGGTATAGGATTTGCTTTCCTTTGCCCAGCCTCCAATTTGTTCTCTTCATTTCAACTGAAATTTACAATGATAAAGCTGTAATCCCGGACAATGCCAGTGTTTAGAGAGACAGAGAGAGTCAGAGTCTTATTAGGAATCTTGTCAGTTTTGCAGCAAGGCCTCTGTGTGAGTTGTTTAATTTCTTGATTTATGTGAGAAGTCTATTTTACCTACTGCATGGTGAAAAACGATTTGACATGCAGCTGCCCAGTTTTGAGCGAATAACTGCCTTTAGTCCTTACTTGCCATAATAGCATGGGATTTGTTCTCTAACAGATCCTGATTAGAAATTGCTATTGCAAATATGTCTTGTAGAGATACTCCTTATTTTATAGAGATTTGTACAGAACCATTGGAGGAATTGCACTGCTAGGCATTTTGTGATGTCTGCTCAACTGAGAATCACATCAGATTTTATAAATGTGTAAAATAAGCTTTGAAAAAGTTGCAATGGAAAAAAAAATGCTTATATCAGACTTGTAATTATGGATTTCTCCTGGAAAAAATTGTTTTACATTATCAGTATAATTCTTATTTCATTACTAGGCTCTGAAATGAAGTCAGAAATAATGATAATATACATAGAACCAGTTTCATTTTTGTGGCTCTTCATATTCCACTGTTTTTGAGATGGCTTGCATATTAATATATGAGTGTTTTATGTGATTTCTGGACTGTGGCTGCCCATATTTATAGGAAAGTCCTCATTTGAATCAACATGAGCAAACAAATATTACAATAGCTTTCAATCAGATGTTCTCCCTCCTTTTCATTCTCTTTCACGCAGTGTTCACTCATTTGTTTTAATCATGAGTTGTTGAATAAGTTGGTTTGAATCTCAAGGACAGCAAAAAGATATCACAGCGTGTTTTTCCCAATCTTAGTCTCTTTCCCCACCTTACATCTTCCATTTCCTTGCTAATAGCTTTTGTGTGGGTCACAGGCTGGCTGCAGAGAGCTTTTCCTGAGTATCTTCTGCTGCTCCAGCCAAACTGACCCCTTCCCTTGCTTTATAGGCATTTGTTCTTTGCGATTTACTATTTTAAACTGTATCCCGATTTTTCATTGGGTGGGGTGCTTAATGTGGCTGGCCTGGATAAAGAGGAAGCCTTGCTTCTTTCTACAGGTAGAGAGAACAGGGGGATACGTGCACCTCAGGAACATGCATTAGGTGGCTTAGGAGTGACAGTGGAGAGGCCCCAGGGAGATGGGGCTCTGAAACTGAGAGGTACTTTAAGCAGATGCTCCCTGCTGAGCTTAATGCCCAGAAAGATTCCTAACATGACAGGTGGCCATCCTGGCACTTAGGCTCTTAGAAGGGGAGGAAAGTGGTAAGACCTCTTGGTGCACCTACAAGGATAATGTTTCTATGAAAGTACCATGCAGTCATCAGCAAGGTTTCCCCTGCAACAGATCTCGGGTAAAAGGATCAAGCCATTGTTCATTATAACAATTTTAGAAATAGCGACCAGGATACCCAGCAAGGTTTTAAACGGTGCTCTCAACATCTAGTCAAAGGTATTAATAAGGTAGAGAAAGGTCCCTTCAAAAGTTTCTCTTCTTGCAAAGCAGAAGCAGTTTTATTTAAGCTGGACTGAGAAGGAAGGCAATTTCAGGTGAAGGAAAAAAATATATTGCTAAGCAGCAGGTGGAATACTATCAGAAGTTGTTTAGCTGGGAAAGGGAATCTGATGCCCATGCATTTAATGTGCCCACAGAAACCATATTCTTTGAATGGCATGGAGCAAAACGAAACATCAACCTATGGCATCATTTTTATTTCTAAGAATGCCTCTGGGCTCCATGTAAGTCCCTAAGCATTTTAAATAAACACACATTTCGAGTAGCTACACCCCAGTGTTCTACCTGAAAGTGTGCCCAGCTGTCCAGAAAAAGAAAATAAACTGGGATAGTAAGAATCATTTTGGAATGGGAACTAGGAAAGGTGTTGGGGGATAATTGTATTGGTTTTGCTTTCTGATAAATGGATGCCTTGTGACTGCTCACACGTGCTGTTGTGGCCATTTTGTGAATATGGAAACTTCATCACAGCCAGTTCAGACTACCCCCAAAACCTGTTTCCACAGCTTAGACTATGCACTATATTTGTTTTCTAGCACTTGCCACCCATCTCTCTAATTTTGAGAGCATGGTATCAAATAACTGATAGTCCCTGTCCTATGGAACAGCCTCCCCCCAGAGATTCAGATGACCCCAACCCTGTTAGCCTTTTGCAAAGCATTGAAGACCTGGCTGTTTCCCCAGGCATTTGGGTCACGGGGGTAGATGGTCTCTCTTGCTATTGATGGGTTTTGGGGGGTGAGTGGGGTTATTGCTTATCTTTGATCACCAAGGGTTATAGGTTGTGGGGTTTTCTGTGTTTCAATCCTTGTAATCTGCCTAGTGTCACTTGGTTGAAATGCATGGCTGTATAAATCAAATAAATAAGGCACTATAAACCAGGAATAAGTCAGAATCCTAAGTTCAGGATTTATAAACCAAAAACAATTCATGACAACATTGTGATATAAACTTACTTACTTACTTACTTTATTTATTTATTTTTATGATTCCAATTTCTACAACCACTCATATATGAATTTGGGTGGGCCTCTAGCTGTGGCACACACAGCAGACCCACAATAGTGTAACGTAGAATAGTTTTTTTCAAGGAAAACATTCTCAAGAAGCAGATCATGTGAGGAAAGGGAGAGAAGATAATTGAGCATAGAATCAATGCTGCCATTTTCTTCCTGGCCCTGTTCAGGTAAGCGCAAACATAAACTGGGAGAGAGGCAATATGTCTTTCCATTTTGTGATAGTTGATTTTCTGTTCTCTTGCCCTCTAAACTTTGAACTCTATCTTACATTTTTGTTGTAGTTAAAGTATATTCCAGGAAAAAAAATATTGAAATGCATTTTAACCGCTATAAAATTAGATATACAACAGACCAAAGTTTAGCTTAATGAAGCACTTACATCTGAAGCTTAATCACTGTTGGAAGCCTGCATGCAATGTTCAGCAAAGAAATTCAATAAATGCCTGTCTATGCTATAAATGTTATCTACCTTTTTTTTTTTTTTTGCCTGAATCTTTATTAAGGCAGTATATTTCACAATAAATGAGAAGGAATTGATAAAGCCAAAATAGAAACATTTAGCTCAGCTTCTACTGAAACAGTATATTATGTTGAATATTCTGTTTCCATGCCATTTAAACCCATAGTTCTAAGAAATAAAGTAGGCTGAAGTTGTGTCTTTTTAGCAGTATTCAATGTTCTTTTTATAACCAAGTAGCAATTAATTTCTCAGAATGCTATATCAAAATAGATATCTGTACTTCAAGCCAAACTGCACATAATATACTTACCAAATATACTGTATATGAGAAGTGGAAAGGTTCATCACAACACATTTTCCCTGTGTTGTGATGCCTCTCCACAAAGGTGGAAAAACAGGATTCTTTTAACCTCTACCGAAATCTATAAAGTACCCAACCAGCTTTGTAAATGTATTTCTTATAAGTATGCCCTTTCTAAATATATTTTTAGATTCCTAAAAACTTCAATCATCAGTGAAAGAGGAAGTACAGAAAAGAAAATAAACATAAATGTATTCAACATCTGCATATAGATAATTAAAGCCATGAGATTTAATTAAAAACTACAGAATAGCTGATGTTCTCAAGAATAAAGCATCTTGCTTTGAGCAGTTATTTGTGGAATATTCATGGGGATTTTAAGGAAAAAAATAAGAAGAACAAATGAGCTAGTTTTATTGTGAATACACAGGAAGTTTCAGCTGGTTCAATAAGAAAGGCCAGAGATTATTTGCAGTGCACTGTGAATGATCTTATGATCAACTGAACTGGCTGCAGTTCAGAAGAATTAGATGGAACCAACATAGGCAACAGTCCACTAGACCAACTAGCAAAAAATTAATTGCAAAACTTGTTTAAGTTATTCTGTAAATTGCACATATGACTTTATGACTTAACCAAGCTATGTTCCAGATTATCTAGCTGAGCTTATTGCAGGAAGCCTACCTCCTAAAACAGGGGTTTTAGAAATTTTCCAGGCCATGGAACCTGTTAGTTAAAAAAAAATTGTCATGAACACAAATACAGGCTTCTTCCAAGTATGTTTCTTCCCAGCTCCTCCCTTAGCTCAGTGTAAATACAGTATACAGATCCTTGGAATGCACACTCAAAATCAATAAATCAATAAATTGCTCAGACACGAATCCTGTAGAGAACTCCTACACAACCTTATTTCTATATTTAAAAAAATCAAGGGGGTACAAGTAGAATTTAGAGCAAAATATTGTAGCGCATAATACTTCTGTTCAGAGTAGCAGTCAGTTATGTTCCATTTTCCATTTTTTCCCTTCCAACTGTCATCTACAGTTGTCATTACACTGTTTTAGGAAGAGAACTTTCCATGTCCAAATTTTTTGTACCTCTTTTGTGTTGTTCTTATGGGCACCCATAATAAAGTATACTTAGATAATTAATTGGCTATTACTAGTTAGAATTCTAGATAAGAATTGGATTCAGTGGCCCGATCTAATGACTGCTTTGAAAGTAAACTAGTTATCAACATAAGGACTTATTAATAAAGTTTGTTATTGTACCAGCACTGCACTGCTAGCAAATCTGCCAAAATAGTTAAGAATTTTACAAGAGTTTGTAAGAAGAATACTTTTCTTTTACATGATAAATAAAGGAGTGGTTGAGAAAAATAATGAAAACTTATTAAAACTGACCTTCACATTCAGAATATCAAACTTCCAATATGAGAAATGACAGACCCAGTTTAGCTAACACAGATACTATATATATTTAAGCCCTAAAATGAACAGTTCAGAAATTCTGCATGTACTTTAAAATCTCATTTATAAAATCATTACTATTAATACTAAGAACTTCATCTTATGACAATGTTATTGGAACCTTGAGCAGAGCCAAGGGGAGTTTTAAATGAATTCTGGTTACGATCTAGTAATAGTGTGCAATAATATGCCATCAATGAGCTGCTCCCTCACAGTCTTGGGGGACTGGAAATGAAGTTTATGCATAGCCTATATATATTTTTAGTAATTCATTGCTTTAGCTTACCATCTTCAAATTTAAAGATTAAAGTTGAGTTGAGGACTTAAACAGAATTGTGTATTGGTTCATAAATAGTGAAGCAAACTGGCTTAGAGAGCCAGTTTGGTGCAGTGTTAAGATATCAGGCTAGAAACTAGGAGTCTGTGAGTTCTAGTCCTGTCTTAGGCACAAAACCATCTTGAGGAGTTTCGGCCAGTTACTCTCTCTCAGCCCTGGGAAGAAGGCAAGGGGAAACCACTTCCATAGTCTAGGCAGTTGCCAGGAGTCATGACTGACTTGAAGGCACAAAATCAATAAAACATTGCTTGGAAAGACCTAAGAAAGGTTCAGCCACATGACAAAATCTATCAACCAAGCCCTTCAAACGTTTTTGTTTGAGTGCAAATCCATTGTGGTTAACATGAACAGATAATAACAATGTGCAGAGGAAGATAATGAGCCTGAATTTTTTTTTAAAAAAAATGTTTTTCTAACCTAGCTGCAGTATCCTACTAAAATGCTAGGTCAGTTGTTCACATTAGAAATAATTAGTCTGATAGTTGATATTATTGATCAAATAGAAGAAAAGGAGAATCTCTACAATTATTCCAATTTAATACAAAATATGAAACTAATTGTTATTTACCAGGGATACAGTAATGAATGAGTGATCTGAGTTCTGTAATGATCCCAACTTGTTCTATGAATATAATATAATATAATAAAACAGAAAACACAAAATTGTTAACACCTATTCATAGATGCTAAAACAACACAGAATCAGTATTATTTTGGTAGTTAATCAATTTTGGATGAAAACAGCATTCTTTTCAGTGGAATTCAGTGCCATTCTAGAGTACGTACTAGCACACCTTCAGAGTAGAAGATTGACTGTGACCCTGTAGAATTATACTGAAGTGGAACAAATTAGAACATTTTATACTTATGGCCCCAAATATACAGAGGAGTTCAAAGTGTTCCATACCATGGTTACTTTTCTTCTCTGTCCTATGCACACATTAGGTTACAAGTTATGTTAGCTGAAGTAAATCACTCATATCAGAAGTTAATGTGTAGACACCTAGCTTTGATAAACACCATCAATCATATAGCTTCTATAGTACTTCCTAAGTATATATAAGAAGAGGAAACTTAAAACTGTCTACAAACAGAAATAAACTCCTTATATGCTTAAATAATCTGTCAGATAACCTAGATACAGTCAACTACCACATGAGATGATAACATAATCTGGTCTTCTGGCTTTTTCCTAAACAAATACCAGTGAGATTCCACCTCTCCTGCATATTTTCCCCCCTTCAGGCTGAATGTTTTAGTTACAATTCCTGAAATGTTGCCTCCAACATTTCCAACAGGAGTTGCTCCTGCTGGAAGGAAATACAGTCATCTAAAACGCTTCTACTAGACCAATATTCATGTTTGGTTATGGATAGCCATGAACCCCTCCTACAGAATACAATCCTCAGTTTCCCTGGTCCTTGTGGAAAGTCTCTCTTGGAAGGGAGATTGCCCCTTTTTTTTTAAGGCATTGAAAATTAAACTCTTCCACAGGGCTTTAACTGATGTTGCCCATGTTTGAGAGGGAGCCTATATTGTTTTATCATTTTGTTTGTAATTATTTGGTATGTTTTTATTATTTATTGTTTTTGTCTGATTGTAAACTGCTATTAAAGATTCAACAGTATAAAAATGTGATAAAATAAATAGATTGGAAAGGCTGTCCAGTTGAAGCTTGTTTAAAAATAAAGAACAAGAATAAGTAGAGCAGAGGCAAGACCTTGAAATTGTCCACCAACAGTTTGCATCCAGACATTGTCAATAGACAAATCAGTCACTTGATCAGTCTTGACTTCTATAGGTCTCTCTGTCTCTTTTTTTCCTCTCTCAATAATATAAATACACATATTGTCTTTGTTTTTGTCTCTTTGGCGTGATTAATTTTTCAGATGTATAGACATCAATCTCTTAAAATCCAGAATCTGAATCCTTGATTTGATATACATATATATTTTGCTCACAGTGGCAAGACTCTGTGTTCCTGTAGATTTACACAAAGACCTGCTAAATAAAGCCTTCCAGTGTGCTTGTTCAAATTTAAACAGATGTTCTAAATTGACAGGGATTTGGGGAGGGGTAATTTTCTCTCCCCATATATCAGAGATGTGCTTGGATGAAGAGACGAGAAGGTGAATTAGACTTTTATTTTCAATTGACTTGGCATACAACTTTTGAAGTTGATGGAAATGTTGCAGATGGTATGTCTTAACAAGTCCCTTTCTACAGGAAAATCTTCTACTCTGGGTTTAGTGATTGAACGCTCTCTTGGGGAAAGATCTGTTTCTCTATGGAACATCAGGAGCACTGTATTTCAATCCTACATATTTTCATTTATCACAACACTACCCTGTAACCTTGGAAAAATAAATCTGGCTTTCAATAAAGATGGCTCCAATTTATCAACAATTTGAGGTGGTTAATAACTGAGCTTAATAACAGTCAAAGAAGTTTGACCCATCCCATCTTCATTTATAGTTTAGTACATTAATAAGCAAAATGTATACACAGTTACTGTATTACAGGTTTTTCAATTTGATAATGGAGAAACCTGCATTATTTCATCCATATTTTTAATCGTTATGGCAGAGAAATCTTAACTGACTCAAAACTGTATACTAGTATGTATGTATACACACAGTACATGTATAGTGCCAGATTTGTACATTTCTGTAAAGTTCCAAGGGCTTAAATTGCAAATTGGGAAGGTTTGCATATAGTAGTCGACCCCCATCAACCAACATGAACCTGTACTCATTTGTTGAGTGTCCTTTAATTTGGATTCCTTCACTGAGAAGAGGTTGTACTTTTCTAATTTTCTAATTGCTTTATTCCAAAGTGGCAGAATTTGATGACCCAAAGTGCTTCAGAACTATCAATTATGATGTTCTTGATGTCTTATATCCCATATTTTTGTTGTATGTTGCCATTTCTGGCTTCAGCATCTACAGTGGCTAGTATGTGATTTTCTGTGAGTTTATTTATAGCTTGTACTTTCATACAAGTGACATATTTTATGTAATCTGCGGTGTTGATGGCAGATGGATAGAGTCCATATACCCAGGTACTTCTGCTGTGGTTGTCCAGCTCCTTGGTAGATGTTTCTGAGGTATGGGCTGTATAGGTCTTGTGAATCTTCAGGAAGTTCCTTCATCATAATTCCTTGTGGTATGAGAATAAAAATTTGTAAAATGATGTGCCAGAGATGAACTCTTAGCCTCACGTATAATCTGTATTGCAGGAGGTTGATATTGTCTGCTATCTAGTAGCATTGTCTTTCTGTCTGTCTCCTGAAAATCATAACAGTCCTGCTATTTTTTTACTTTTTGTCCATCATACATCTTTCTCATGAGGCTTTTCTTCATTGATCAGATGAAGTGGATATGATCTGCAAAAACTTATGTGAAAATAGATGTGTTGGCCCATAAAGTGCCAAAGAAATTCTCTTCCCCCCCCCCGCCCCCACTATATATCCAAAGGAACATGTAAAGAGACCCAGGCACTCATCATATATATCAGGAGAGGAAATATATTATACAACTATTGCTGCTGTTATGGTCCTTCAAGTCAATCCTGACTCCTGGTGATTACAGGGATACGTCCATGCAGTTTCCTTGGTAACATTTCTGAAGTGGCTTGCCAGTGTCTTCTTCCTGTGGCTGAGAGAGAATGATTGGCCAGAGTTACCCAGCTGGCTTCTAACTACTCATCTGTAATTTATTTTTTCCTTTCTTCCTTATCCACCGACAAATATCAAAGTGGACCTCTATTTTTTGAAGCTCATCATCACTATCAGTCTGATCTTCTCTTTATATTGATCTTTTTATTTATATTATATTGCAGTAGTATAATTTATTTATTCTACTTTTGTATCGCCCAGAAATAGGAATTCTCTAGAGAATATATAATCAATGAATACATATCATTAATAAGTAAAAACTATATAACATTATTACATTCTGTTATGCTATTCTCTGTTTAGTTTTTTATGTAGTTTTCATGCTGGGTTTGTATTGAGAATTGCAATAATAATGCTAATATGTACAATTTAAAGTTATACTAAAGCACCAATTTTTTTTTAACGTAGTTCTCATATATGCAAACTCATGCAATGGAATTTTAATATAAAAAAACAGGTTGGAGAAAAATATGTATTGTATGAAGTGTGAGGAATTATAATCTTAGTAGAATGCCAGATCCCATGGAAATGACTTCATTGCTATGTCACTATAAAAAGAATTGGTCAACTTCTATTACCCAGGGGAAGAATTTTCATATTAAAGTTTGGAGGGTATGAAGATAGATAACAGCATGTTTTAGCTGCAAAATCCCATCCTTCAACCAGCTCTGGCACTGCTGTTTTTATGGATGCCAATTATGGTAAAGTTTCTCATTTTCAATTAATCTGGATTGCCAATTCTTAGATTGTAGTAAAAGGGTATCCTTTGAACTTCAGTTGTCACGTATTAGAAGACAAATGCCCTTTTCTAGTTTTCTCCTCTGCCTAAATCTTCAAGGCTTCCATGGAAAATGTTGGACAAACATTCTCAGCCAGATAAGACCCAAGAAGTCTCAATATACAACTGCCTGTGAACTCAGTGTGCACGTATTGTATAAACTAGCTATTGACATCTGTTTCTGCTAAGCAGATATGATATAAATATATACATTATGTTTGAAGTAGGCGATGTGAAATAGAATTGATTCATGCTTTAAAAATGCTGTGTTCAGAGTTATATGGTGGAGTCATAATTTGTGATCTATCTCTCTGCTCCCTGTGCATCTACAAAGCTTTTCAATTTCTGCTAAAGTAATCTTTTAATGGTGGGTAACATAATTATCACTATAATTCATTACCCTATCATCTGTACTATGAATGGGAAATGTTATGTCAATTCTGGGCTTTCATTATTTCCCATGATAGCAGGCAGAAAAGATTGGGGATTTAAATGGCCTTCCTCTGTGTGATGTAGCATCGATGATGTTGATTTTCTGGGAGTCTGCATTTACTTTTGGATCCATAACTCTTCAGAATATAGCAGGAGTAGTACAAAAAGCACACAAAAGACACAGTGGTAAAAATGGAAGGGAAATGAAATAGCATTAGTGTAATAGATGAAAGAAAAAGGTTATTTGGTGAATGCAAATAGAAAAACAAAGTCCATAGGGATAATGGAAAATAAGAAGAGAATATAGATAAATGCCCATACTTGTACGTGTATATCTATGGCAGCATGTAAGTTCCAATTTCTTATGTGTTGAAATCAATTTGTTTAAGTGCAACTGGCTAGAGGATTGCACTCTAGGTCATTATCAGTTGCATCCAAGAATGTAACGTGTGTGCTGTGCCGTTTGCCAAATGATAGCTATTTCTTGTACAAGTGGCCTATGCTGAAAACCCTTCTCTTCTCTCTAACTCCCTTTAAAGAGGAAGCCTCCACTTTGTACACAGAGAGAGTATCTGGAAATGGCCTTCAAAATATCAGTATTGAAGCTTCGTAATGTTTTTATGTTTTCTCCCCACAAATGTATCTTCTGATTTATAATGCCCTATAACCTGAGAATTCTGAGAAAGAACATTTCAGATGATTTAAAGTATTTTTATGCATTCTGAGTTTCAGTGAAAGAACAAAAATTTTAGCTTCCCCTTTATTAACTGAAGCTTTAAGTAATACCCTTCTTACATTTTCTGATAATCGGATAATTTTAGAAAATCTGAATATATAACAATATATACAATTCCTGATTAATGATATTTTTCTGTTAAGTAACTTATATGGGTAGACCCCTTTTAGAATTGCTTAAATGTTGATAGTTTTATGCTATCACTTAAAACTGATTCCTGTCATTATTTTATCTGGTCCCAGGAAAATGTAAGCTGATGACGATAAATGCATTTGCATGAGAGCTATGGAGTTATTTGTCACATTCTGTAATCTCAGGTCACTCCTGTACAACTTCAAGTTGTAGAGGGAAGCGTCTCTCAAGGGATCTTCATCACTTTAAGCCATCCAAGGCCAGATTCAGAAGACTCACTTCTAGGTCTGCCTCCATTATCAGTAGTAGAATACTGTAACAGCAGAAATGGTTCCCCAGAGGGGACGAGGCCAGCAGCAAGACTGGTCCATCTAGGCTTTGGCATTTTCCTGAAGCAACAGCTTTTGTTCAGTGAGTGCGAGTTTTCCATCCAGATATCTGTCCAGATATCCCATAATATTCTCACTGTACCTACAGTATTGTTACTTTATCTGCTGTGACCTGATCTTACTAGATGTGACTCTGTCTCACCTGCCATTATACTATCCTGCCAGTGGGTGACAGAGCTGTAGTTTGCTCCCCAGTGGACTTAGAGTTTGCAGGACATCATTTAATACATGCAATAATTTTCCCTTTCACAGTACTACATTTTGATATAATACAATTAAAGAAAAGATGTGTATTTGTTTAATGTGGATTAAATTCAAGGTGTGTCTTCTTGCACCAATCCTTTGAATTTATATCAGAATGGATACTTGCACATCGCTGAACAGTGGGAACGCATTACAAAAAGAAAAGGGGTCATGGGGGGAAAGAATATCCATATCTCGGTAAAACTCTGTATCTTGATTTCTGTGTATGTAAAGTATTTTGTGCTGTCAAGGGAACCTACTTACTCCTCACAATAGAAGTTATTCAAGTAAAGAGTGATGGATGGTGAGGCCATCTGCTCCCTGATGGTCTTTTCCAGAAATGTTCCTAAGGTGACATACACTACATATAGACTTATCTATGTACTAGTGCTTGTCAGGCTTGAAGCCTGTCTGGTAATGAAGATATACAGGCAGATGTCTGCAAAGTAGACTGGATGTTGCGTTTGACCATACAGGCCCCCATAGATCATCCTTACCGTCTCTTTGAAAAGCACAGTTCTTTGGAACAATGCCCAAAGGAACTCTTGGGCTAGGGATGGAAGGAGGTGAATGACTCTGAGAATCTTTGGTCCACCTGGAAGCTGATTGGCTCCCAGATTTCCCTGCTTCTAGCAGTGCCCAAGGATCTGATCTGAGCCACTGGGTCTTTTCTTCTAGGCTTTGCACATGCCAAGGGCTCCCCTGGTAGGTTGGAGAGCAGGCCATGCCATTGTTGTCTAAATCCAGTCTTTATCTGAAATAAATGATCTGAAAAAGACAATTATTTTTAAGTAAAAATGATGCCGTATAAGCATTATTTCAAAAATAATGTTTTCTCACTGTCGAGAATAGTAATTTTAAACAGTTTATTTTTTAAAGAAATATATCACTATTTTCTGAATAGTATTCAGCATGTTCCAGTTCAGCTGTTTATCTTTTCCTAAGTAACAATTTTGTTTTCTGATCCCAAGAAGCAGATTTCTGTAAAAACTCCAACTGCATATTTGAATTTTGGCTAATACCATTTTAGTTTGTACTGTCGTTTATTCAGTATCGTTACCAGAGTTCTTCAGATTAAAAGCTCTGAATACTTTCTTATTCAGGAAGGAGTGGAGTTGTGTGTGTGGTGATTGTAGACACATTGCAGCTTCTTGAAGCTCTGTGCTGTCATAGTCCCATGCGCATACTTTTCCGCAGCATCTGGGTCTTGTGATCAGGGAGATCTCATGTTAAGATAAATATTTATGTTCTTGTTTGTTTGCCGAGTCTCCTCTATCTGTGGTGGAGAATGAGGAGGGAACATGTAAATCTAATGGTCAATTCTAATACCATCTCAGACAGAATTGTGAAAGAAAAGAAACATGTGAAACATGTGTGCCTTAGGGGACTGAGTTCTGTCGTAGAAGGTTAACTTTTCTCCCCAACCCACCCCAAACTGAACTTATCACCTCTCTGGAGTCAAAGGGTGGAGAATGTTTTGTTCTCATGAAAACAAAAAAGGGCCACTCTTTGTAGATGCTGCTTGACCTTGCTTTCTTTGATATTTTTGTCTTTCGTTTCATCTCACACATGCTTCTGTAATGGAGGTAAGCCCTTATGGACAGCCTCAGCCACTCTGAGAGAGAGGAAACATAATGGCTTTTATGAGAAACTTTCAACATTTTGATTGTTCTATTATTTGAATGTAGAGCAGCAGGAAGGTGTCTCCCCTGCATTCCTGATTAGAATGTCTAATCAGGAATAGATGACTTGCTACTCACCATATATTTTGGACTACAGCTGCAAGTGTAGCCAGCTGCCATTGACCATACTGCTCGGGTTCATGAGAATTGAAATCAAAACTTTTGTTTGTTTGTTTACTGGGCTTATAGGCCATTACAATAATATTAGACTCTGAGTGGCATACATATCTGATATAACAATTGAATAAAAATAAATATGTAAAAATACATCATCCAAAATATCCCGGGCACCAGTAGCACAGCTCACATCTAGACGTTACCCAGCAAGGAAGAGCAAAACAATATATTGAATCCTGAAGGCACACTGAAAAAGCTGGCCCTTTATGGCTTTTTGAAAACTCAGGAACATGGGGGCCAAGCTGATCTTTGGAAGAAAGTTGTTTTTATGATGTATTTTTGTTTAAACACCTCCTTCCAAAGATCAAATACATTTATATTTTATTTCCCTACTCCTGGATCCATATCATATACTGGATCTATCTCTGCATATCCAGTAATCTTCTTTCTGTAAAAAAAAATACTGCCCTTGGGACAGCTGTCTGTTCAAGCTGGCACCCAATAAACTCTCTTTCAGGGTATTTCATTCTGTTCTTTCTCTGCACTGGTTCTTAATCTTATTCTCTCCACTAGTCAATTGAAAACCCATATTCACTGAACATGCCCAGTTCTCACTGGGCTAGGGAATTTTTGTTTGTTTTTGATTGATGTTTCTTTGTTTTGTTTTGCTATTTCTGCCAACTTCAGGATTGCCTCAAACCTGCTGGGATCTCCTGTTGCCATTCTGTGAGCCTAAAAATCTAATCTCAGAAAGTGAGTTTGCGATTAGCACATAGAATTACAATTGTTAATATCTGGAGCAAATTCACGCAACCTTCTTGCTCTGGCATGAGGATGGCCCACTGACCATTTCCAGAGGGTAGTTCCTCATGCCATGGCCTGAACCTCATCATACATGTGCTGAGGATGGCCTTAGGTGCTTTGCTCAGGAAGTGGTATTTTCCCTCTTATCCTATCTCCAGATATCATGTGTTGGCAACGTTGATGCATATAAGGGAGGCTGCCTGAAATGACATGTTCTATGTTGGCAAACTCGTGGCTTCAAATTTTGTGTGGGACTGCCCCCTTCCATCTGATCCCTGACCTGTTCTCTTGCCCTCAGTCCTCTTGGCTGTGAGTTAGTCTGGAACACCAACCTCTGATTTTCTTATATAAACTGATAAATCATTGGATTAGTGGATTTAGAGAGTGTAAAGTCCTGAAATGGACTAGCCTCTGGCTTAATGCATGTAATTGATAAACCTCTTTCTCAGACTTCAGTTGTCCAACAGCATTTTGCCAATGACTGCATGTTTCAGGACAACCCCCAGATGGCAGCCAAGAGATTTAAAAAATCCCCAACTCACGGCTGCCACCTAGTGTTCAGTAGGCAAACAGTTGATTCACAGTTTGAAAATATTCAGAGAGTTCAGTTCAGAGAGTTGATGGGCAAGAAAAAAGAAAATAATTATAAGAATCAGAACGTTGTACATGTTAATTGGAGAAATGGATTATGTTGGGCCCAGCTGGAATTTCAGTCGAGGGAACCACCAATCACAGTCTTTAGAATATTGTGTGTTAAATCTATACAAATTCATGCTAGGTGCATGGTGAGCACATACTGTGGGGATAGCAAGATACAGGGTGGCAAAATTTCCTGCTGGCTCCAGGATTGGAATGGTACATGGGAAGGCATCTTGGTAGAAACTTCAGTAACATGAAAAAAAATAAATGTGTATTAATTTCAGTAGAAGTTATGTCATGACTTTCAAGGCCAAGTACGTTTTCCCAAGACTTTGCCCATATTATTTCTCCAGTTCCATTTACATTTACTTACTTACTCAAATAATAGTGTTACACATACTGCTCCCAGGTTCGGCTTATGGTCACTCATTCACACACTCACAGCCTGTTGAGGCACGTGGATCTTGTCAGCCCCCCTTGCTTTCTACCTGGGTTTTCCAGATAGGTGTGGCTGGAGCAGACAGACACACAGCCCTGGTCAACAGCCGGGAAATAATTAGGGATACACACAAATCACTTCCAACCGAACACTGAGGCACAAGAGGTTCTTTGTAATACACGGAGACCCAGTGAATTTAAAGTAACAGCAAAACTTTACTGATTGCAGGGTACATTTGCTCTTTCTCATACACACACACGCTCATCCACACTTATCCACATGCTCATCCACACTTACCCACGTCCTTCCCAACTAGACTGCCAGGCACTAGCTAGAGGGACGGAAGCCACCAAGTCGGGATCCAAAGGTGACTCAGATGACTCAGATGACTCAGAGTGGGTGGGCTAAGGGACCCCTTTTATCCCCAAAAGTCCTTGCTTTGTTGATTCACAAGTCTGGCAGTTGTTGATGGGATTGGGGTTTCCATGTGCTCAGGCCCAACTTTTTTCCTGGTTCAGGTCCTTTGTTTTTTTTCCTTAATGACTTGCTTCCTTCTTATCTACCTCCCTGAAGGGATCTCATAGATAAGTTTCCTGGCTTTTGTCCTCTCTGCTTACATGCCTGCTTCATCTTTAGGTTCTGGCAGCTTCAGCCCAATCTCACAGTCGGATAGACCATTCTAAATTTAAGACTGAAAGCATATTTTCATGTTAACAAACTGAATTTAGATACAGGTAGTCCTTGACTTACAACCATTTGTTTAACAACCATTCAAAATTACAACAGCACTGAAAAAAGTGACTTACAACTGGTCCTTGCACTTATGACTGTCACAGCATCCCTGCAGTCATGTGATCAAAATTTGGGCATTTGGCAACCAGCATGTATTTACAATGATTGCAGCGTCTCAGGGGCACATGATTGCCATTTGTGACCTTCCCAGGGGGCCTCCAACAAGCAAAGTCAATGGGGGGGGGGCAGATTTGCTTAACGACTGCATGATTCACTTAACAACTGTGGCACAAAAGGTGATAAAATTGGGCACAACTCACTTAATGACCACATCACTTAGTGACTGAAGTTCCAGTCCCAGTTGTGGTCTTATTTAAGTCAAGGACTACCTGTATGTGAATATGGCTTGTTAAGTAAACATTCGTAGGTAATAGAGAGCATAAAATACCTTTAACAGGATACAAGTTCTACTATATGTAGTAGAACAGCTGAAGGAAGATTGGCAAATGCTGCACAGCATCTAGTAACTGAGTTCAAAATTTTTTTGTTACTGCGTATGAGGTCGACATTTATGTAGAACTTGGAATTTAAACCATATGTGTAAAAACAAAACTAAACTTTTTTTTTATTATTTTTCATTGCACAAATATGGTTTACCTTTCATGGTTAGAGTGTCTTTAATTTCTTACACAATGGAACAAAAAGAATCCTGTAAATAGCATTCAGATTTGTAATCCCTGAAATTCCTTCTTTGGAGTAGATTTTCCTCATAGCTGTAATTGAGTTTGGAGGAGTGTAAAGAACGAGTACTTGTCTCTTCTTCTAAATGTGTATTTTATTTCCATTCCACCCACTGCCACTCCCTCCAATCCCTCTAGTGCTATTTAGCACTGCAGCAGCAAGGCTTCTGTGGAGGTGCCCATGTGAGCTGACAAAGCAACAATCTCTGCAGCCAGCAAGCTACTCCACTTCTAGCAGACTTAAATACATTTTCTGATAAAGTGAACTTTAGTAAAGTTTTAACTAAGAATGCTTCTCAGCTTATTTACAAAGTTCCCTTATCTGTTATCTGCTCTTCAGTGGAACACTGGTCTTGAACTGGTGAACTGTTTAGCTGAGTTAGCCACTTCGGACTACAGGGTCTACTGTAGTAGGTCTTCCCCAGAAAATCAGTAAGCCCTGTAGCTAGGATGCCAGTTTAAAAACTGACACTCACCACATATCATGGTTTCGTTATTGAAAACATTATTCCCATGGCGTGGGACCTGTTCTCATGTGGCAAAAGTGACTGCTAAGATTTTTCCCATTTTGAATTATTGTTGAGATCCAAGGGGACTCCAAAACTTAAGGAAGAATAGGCAACATAGGCTTCAAGGTCCATAATTCACTTTGGCAAGAGAAAAGGTAAAATATGGCATTTAAAATGTAAATCATGAATAATGGACTTCTGGATCTGAATTAGATCTCTTCCTTTTGAATAGTTTTACTGCTGACATTAACTCCTTTTTGCTTTCCTTTGATTCAAGCAATGTGTTTAAAATTACTTGAATCTATTGTCTTATTCTCAAATATCTGCAATGAGATACTGTACCATTTTAATGTGATAATTCATCAAATGCAAGAAAAATGAATTGCCTATTGTTAAACATTATCATTGCTGTTATGTATTAATTTTAGCTATACCTTGAAAAATTGGTTAAGTTCTGAACAGACTTTAAGTGATGGTAAGATTATACATTTGGTGCTTTGTAGTTCTCACTTTCAACTTAGTTTCACAATACTGCTTTGTGTAATTTATACTTTATTATTAAAATGATTTTAGAGACATTCATTACTCCTGATAGTATAGAGATGCTATTATGACCAAATTAGTTGGTAAACTTCCGTATTTCAGAATCTTTTTATGAACATATTCTCATTATCACAAAAGTGAATTCATCTTTTCTAATAAGATCTCTTCATTATTGGAAAGATGAAATTAATACCCCATTATATTTATATTATCCAAATAACTATACCTTCAGATAACTAGGATTTCAGAGTTAAAATGGAGACAATAAAATGCCTACAGATACTTAGCTAATGTTCCACAATGTGCCTTATATCAATAATCAGTAATATAGTCCAGTATTCCTGCCAGCATTGTCTCCTTTGACATCATAAGCATACCATTAGGGAATATGTATTACTGAATGATTTACGTACTTAAATGATAACAAATATGCATATCAAATAGATACTGAGATTAAGACATAATCACCAAAAAGGCCCTGCTAACTCATGGATCTTTGGAGTAGTTACTTCCAAATATCAGTATATATTTGGTCAGCAGACTTTAACTATCAGTGATAATTTTAGAATAAGAACATGATTTAATGAAGAGTTTTACCTACCAATCATGGATATCTCACTTTGCTCCTGCCTGATTGCCAGTTACCAATTACCTGATTCCAGTTCAAGTTCTTAGTAATGTGCAAGCTTTCTGGCTTGGACCTGACAGAATGGTGTAATCTGCTAATGCTCACAATGCCCTCTTTAAAGAGGACAAGCCATTTTGCCTTCAGTTTCTGTTAGCCATGTTCACATTTGTTCTTTCAACCCAACACTATTGAACTACCAAAACGGAGATTGGTGAGTCAGTCCTTGTCTGTGATAATGTAGCTTTGATTGTATATCGGGAAAAAGAAAAAAAAACACTTGCATTGAACAGGTATAATTGATTGCTTTGGCTGGCCAATAAGCTTTGGAAATAGCTATGTGGTGTTAGAAATAGTTTTTCAGTCTGTCCATATCTGTATATCAAAGAGGGGCAGTTATTTATTAAGTGTATACTGCACAAAAGCAGTAATTCTGTTTGGTATCAATAAACTTGAAGAAATATGGTTTCTAATCAAAGTACGTTGTTAGCAGTAATATGATTTAACAGAGGAAGTCGAAGGAAGAGAGAGAGAAAATTTTCAGGTTAGCTTTTCAGTATGCACTTGGAAAGAAATTGTTAATCTAGCTGCCAAGCTGATATTTTCTAATTACTTAAGAATTACTGAAGTATGCTGGAGCCCAGAGATCAGAATTCCCACTGACTTGGCTTTCTGTGACCATGTTAGCACAGTATAGCTGATAGAGACATCCTCTCTTCCAGTTACTCGTTTCAGCTGTGTGCTGCTAACATACAATTGGAGATGTCCCAATGAGTTGTCTGATACTGGTTAGTGATGTTTACCGTCTTTCTAGCTTCTGCAAAGGAGGCTGGAGCTTTCTTTCCTAGCATTTGAGAGAGAGAGAGAGAGGGAGAGAGAGTGCTAAATAAATAAATAAAACTGTCAGTGCAATCAAGATTGCATCCACCACTTGCGTTTCTGTCCCCCTCCTTTCCATATTGCTGCAAATGAAAAAGGGTAAAAACTAAAACAGTTTCAGAGACAGAATGCTAGAGAGATTCCATTTTGTAGTAAACTAAGGCCTGGGTCTATTTAGAGCTAAAAATACTCTTTGCATGGTTTATTTATTTATTTATTAAATTTATATGCCGCCCATCTCCCCCAGAGAGCAACTCTGGGCAGCTCACAATTAAAATCCAAAACAGTAAAAACAATAAAAATATAAGTATCCATATTAAAATAACTAATAACAATTCTATATAAAAAGACTATACAATTCAAGATGATGGGGGGGGAGCAATATCGATCATCCCACCAGCCAATTCCAAAAGTGCGAGCCCCTATCAGGCCCCCAGGCCATCTGGCATTGCCATGTTTTCACACTTTTTCGGAAGGCCAGGAGAGTGGGGACGGCCCCACACTTCAGGTGGTAAGCTGTTCCACAGGGCGGGGACCATGGCAGAAAAGCCCCGCTTCCTAGTCCCCACTAGCTGAAATTCCTTGACTGGTGGGATCTGCTACATGCCCTTTCTGCTGAACCGAGTGGGGTGGGCAGATATAATGGGGGCGAGACGGCTTCTCAGATAACCTGGTCCTGTGCCATGAAGGGCTTTAAAGGTAATAACCAACACCTTGAACTGGGCCTGGAAGCAAACCAGAAACCAATGTGGCTCGCATAACAGAGGTGTTATATGTGCCACCCTAGGGGCATTCAAAGCTGTCCACGCTGTTGCATTTTGTGTCAGCTATAGCTTCTGAATACTCTTCAAGGGTAGCCCCATGTAGAACATATTACAGTAATCCAAATGGGAAGTGACCAGGGTATGAGTGACCACGCGGAGGGCCTCCTGATCCAGGAAGGGGTGTAACTGACGCACAATACAAAGTTGTACAAAGGCCCTCCTAGCCATGACTGCCACCTGTTGTTTGAACAGGAGCTGTAAGTCTAGGAGGACCCCCAGATTATGCACTAGGTCTGTCTGGGGTAGTACAACCCCACCCAGAGCCAAGGATGATAAGCTCCTAGATCTTGAGGTTCCCCATACCCAGGGTTCAGTTGAAGCCTGTTGTTCCCCATCCAGGCCCCTACAGCCTCCAGGCACCGTGAAAGGGTAGCCACAGCATCACTTAGGTCACCTGGGATGGAGATATATAGTTGAGTATCATCAGCATACTGATGATATCTCATCCCATGGTGCCAGATGATCTCAGATGTTAAATAGGGGTGTCGAGAGCACCGAACCCTGAGGCACCCCACAAAGTAGGGGTTGTGGGTTGGACCTCTCGCTCCCTATCACCACCAACTGGGATCAGCCTTGGAGGAAGATGCTGAACCAGCACAAGACTGCCATCCAGCCCCAACTCCATCAGCCAACCCAAAAGGATACCATGGTCGATGGTATTGAAAGCTGCTGAGAAATCAAGAGCAAGGATGGATGCACTACCCCCATCCTGCTCTTGCCAAAGATCATCTAAAAGTGCAACCAATGCTGTTTCTGTCCCATAATCGGGCCTGAAACCTGACTGAAAGGGGTCCAGATAATCTGTTTCCTCCCGGGTCCTCTGAAGCTGTTGCTTCACCTTTTCCACAACCTTTCCTAAAAAGGTTATTGAATTCTAGCTCAGTTAGCCAGAGGAGGGTATCCACATGACATGGTAACCCTGCCTCCATAACCCATTTAACTGTGTAATGTGGGCTTATATATTCATGGGATGAAGGCAGGAGTCCGAACAAAAGGATGAATGAAGATGCAAGATTGAAGAGAAAGCCAAAAGCCTGTACAGAAAGAAGGACAACAAAGTTATACTAGAACCCATTAGAACTTCTGCAGAACTTTTAACTTCCTATTCCATTCCTCACGTCTCTGTAGTTGATATTTTTCCCTCCAGACTTCTCCCAGCTCCCCTTTTCTTCTCTGGGAGCTTTGAAGCTGTTATGGATGGAGGACTTACACCACAATCCCTAATGCTGGATAGTGTTTAATCAGACTCAGGCTTCCAAACAAAACAAATGTTATTTCCTTTGATCTATTGTTCAAGGCTAGAACCTAAAAGAGGGAAGCTACGTGGCTTCTCTTTCCCTTATTCTGAGTCTTCTTACAAGCTCACTGATGCATAATTAATTAAACAATGTTACATGGTTATGATTAAGATTGTCCTGAAATGTTATGTTCCCTAATTAATCAAAGTTTATATTTGCTACCTGGTACATTGCTCAAAGTCATGAGAACAAGCATTGGCCAATGTTAAGGAAGATTGTCAATAGAGTTCAAGCTAGAATTAGATGAAGCTACACTCCCATGTTCTCTAATGCCTGTGACATACTTGGACATGCATCAAAAGGTGGGGAGGGATTTGTTCTTTTGGTATGCTCCTGGTACAATGCCAGATGTTTTGTTACATTTCATCAGTACTGTGCATTTTGCTTTTGACTTCCATTGATCTGAAATACCAGATTCTGCACTCTTTGCAGGATGCTATATTGTCATCTCAGTGTTGTTATTATTATTATCCCTTGACTGATTTCTGATCTGGCCTGTGAATATTGAAACACAACTTATTCACAGAATGATCCTCCTGGCTATTCAGTTTCTTTCTATGGGGTCTTCCTCATGAGTGCATTAGCAAGCATTTCTCAATCAATAAATAGGTAATAGCTGTGCTGACAGTGAGTGGCCATGACTGATAGCACCTGTCGGCTGTCCACGGAGCACCCAAAATGGCATGGGGTAGGAAAAATGGTGTCACCCCATCCTCAAGGCGGGGGGGGGGGAATCCAAACCCCTTGCCAGCAGAAACAGCAGAGAACTGGTAATGTGCTTATTTGGAACAGAATCAACAACTCACAGCTGGTAGAATCTGATCTCTTTCCCCAGTTTAACTTGACCTGCACAGCAGGGGACTAGGTCTCTGTTTTTTAAAAGTTCTAATGCTCTTTCAAAACTGCACTAAACCAATTTGTGTGTGCGTGCGTGTGTGTTTTTTAAAGCAGGTCTACTGTTTCTATAAGGAACCCAGTCAGGTGTTACATAGGCACCTCCAGGAGCCAAGTTTCTGGTCATAATGCCAATCTAGGGCAGTGCCTCAATGAGGTGCTGTAGTTCATTTGTATAGCAAGATTTCTGAGGGAAGAGGGAGAGCACGGCTTTAAACTAGAACAGCTAAAGCTGAATTTAAGCTACCCCCATGATGAGTTAGGGATGAGGCAAAAGTGTCATCATGACCATATGCCCTTTAAAACAATGGAGCACGAGGTTGAATTGTGGGTAGACACAACCTGTCCTCAACTAGACTTATGCTTGCCCTTGCTATTCTTCATTTCCCTTACTAGCATGTCTAGCGTTTTCAAAATAAGTTTGCATAAGCTTTTGTCCATGTGTTATGGCTACTTTCTGAACCTGCCTACTTTTTCTTTTGAGAATTTCACTCCAAGGTATGACTCTGTTTAGCTTGGTATAGGTCTAATTCAGAGAATTAGAAATAAATGCCAGAAAGCACTTGGGAGGAAAGGTGCTATTTTCTGAATCACTGTCTGTAGCAAAAATAATGTTTTGATCCAGCCTTAAAGAATAAAAATACTTTCTTAAAGGTCTTAAAGTGCTCCTAAAGTTCAATTAGGAGAAATAAAGATTAATTCAGGCGAAACCGTATGTATTTTTAACAAGCAAGCTACAACATTTATGTATGTATTTATTTATTTGATTTTTTCTCTTTTTCTAGATCACCACCAAAAGCCAAAAATAACAAATTAAAACATATAAAACATATAAACAATTTGGCAAGAAAGGTTTTTTTTAAAAAAAAATGTAGAGATTTATCCCCAATCGTATCGATAGATACGATTGGGGATAAATCTATCGAATTGGGGATAAATCTATCTATCGCATTAAATATATTCAGTATTAATCTGGTGCTACTATATTTCAAAAACTGAAAAGCAGGATGCTTGTAGAGTCACAAACAGTATAGCATGCTGCTGCTGCTGCTGCTGCTGCTGCTACTGCTGATGATGATGATGATGATGATTCCTCCTCTCCTCCTTTGTCCCTCTCTCTCTCCCCCCACTGCCCACATTCTGGCTCCCAAGCCCTAAAGAGATAACCCCAAAAGAACAAGACATTAGTAACTGGGCCAGTGTTGAATACTAGTCTCAAGGATGGAGACTCAGGGCCTCCATCCAAGTACTCTCCAAGTACATGCCATGGTAATTACTGTTGGCTGGTTAAATCAATTATAGCTCCTTTGGTTACTCCCAGTGGTGTCAAGCAGGCCTGAAAGAATGTTGGCTACTACAGAAGCACCAACCAAAATATACACCTCAGTAATATTTGAGCTGAGGCTGAAGCAATCTTTCAAAATGAAAATTCTCTTTCATAAAGCTCTGCCCTTTGGTGTAATGGAATCCATGGGAGCAATCTTCCCTAAGGTCCTGGTTGATTCTGCCAGTAGCATCTGCTAAGTCTTTGTGCAGCTGAACGTTTTCAAACTGTCTCTGTCTTCGATAAGACAGGTATGCAGTCCTTTTCCTTGAAACTATTTTGATGCTTAATGGTCTGAAATGTAAAAGCACCCTTTGCAGCAGTAACAGCATCCTTTGATCTACAGTTGGGTTTTACAAAATAATCTGTCAATTTTCCTGATGAAGTCTCCTCAAACTGCTTTCTTGTGCTTTTCTGAGCCCAAATAAGACTGTAAATCAATAAACCCTTTCTTTGCTCCAGAGACTTACGTGTCAGCTTTGTCTCCCAGATGGTTGGTTTCTCAGGATTCTCAACAACCTTTTCAAAAGCATGGGAATTTGAGCTACAGTTCTGCAGGGTTATTTTCGTTTTGGCATTGTTTGGGGCAACAATAAAACAAATACAGAGCAAGACTTAATTGGAGCTAAAACAGTGTATCAGAATCAGATTTATTTTTTTATAAAATAGTATATATCATTGTGGAATGAAATCTCCTAGTCTCTTTCAGTACTACCAAAGAGGTCAGCCTACTTTTTTTTGCAAAAAATGAGACCTGTACGATAGGCAATAATCTAACCAGAAACTGTACCTTCTGGCAACTTGTGGCAGGCCAGCAGCACCTCTCTCGATAAGCGCATTGACCATTCTCTCTCTTCTGCCTCTCACCAACCAGCAGGCAGAATAGGGAGAACTCTTTCCCCTAGAACAAGTGGTTCTTAAACCAGGGATAATTTGGGCATACCCTGGGGGTAATGGAGCAATTTGTGATTGCTTGTTTGTGAGTTGAGGATCCAGCTTGGGACTACTGCTGCCAAGACACTTGGGTAAAACAACAGAGTCTGTGGTTTTTGTGGGGATAATGACTTTATTTGAGACGAGGGAAAGGGGTATTTGGGTCCAACAGTATAAGGACCACTGCCCTGGAAGGTCTCTCTCAGTTCCATCTGACTGCCAAACTCTGAGTGACACCTGTAAGGCTACTCTAGTGAACCCTGGATATTTGGGTGTACATTCTTTTTCCTGGGCGCACAGAGCATAAACAGATGAAAAGTAACTAATTTCCTCAAGGTTTTGAACAGAATCAGTCAAAACTTCTATTCAAAAAATAGTTTCTTAAACAAAGGGCTGACTGTTGCCTCCTTTAAAGTGGCAAGGAATTGTTCCTGCTAAAGAGAGATGTTCATCATCTACTAAATCATCAGCAGATCAGAATACTTGGAAGATCATATAAGTTTTCACCAGGTACTAATCTATCCATGGCAAGAACATCTTTCTGGGTGCTTCACAGATGAGTCCCTCTCCTCCAGGACAAAAGCCAAATCAAGAGTATGATCTACCTGATGGGTAATTTTGAAAGACGTTTGAAACCATGGAGGCCATGATAAAGTTTGAAGGCAACCTCAGTGTGAATGCTGACATCTTGAAAATCCATCCTTGAATTTCAGACAATAATGTGTTTTACCCCAAGCAATGGATAAAGTCTGTTATTTGGATGGATGGATGGATGGATGGATGGATGGATGGATGGATGGATGGATGGATAGCAAACAAGCAAGCAAAGAAGGAAGAGAGACATTTTTCTAGTTCTAATCATCTCCCTCCCTTTCCCTCTTACTGTGAACCTCTATCTATACCTTCTCCCCACAGAACAGAACTATATTCAGCTTAACTAAGTAAAGCATCCAAGCTACTCCATCAGTAGCAGATACAAAATGCTGTTTCCTCTCACTATCAACTGAATAAACAAATGTGAAGGTTGAAATCCATTAGGACATCAGAGACGCCCATAGAATTACTGTATTCTGTGGGTAATCATACCTAAGTGTGCAGTTAGCAATTAAAAACAACACAAAAGAAAGAAAAGGGGGGGGGGGAATCCAAAACTAGACTTTCTGTATCACTTCAAAAGTAAACCAGTGTTATGCAGTTCTTCTTAGGAGATCTGCAAAATGGCATGACAGAAACATGAAATACAATTCTGATGCACCTTATAATAACCATTTTCAGCATGGTTTGCCCCTAGTCTATTGACTGTACTATAGTCCAGTTGTAGTGGGACTTACCAAAACTTCAATTCTTTTCAGGTTAACCATAAAACCTACTGCTTGTATTACTAATGTTATTTTTTTCTATAAGTTAATATATGGCTCATAGTAAGTTCTTGGCAATTTTATCAAGTCTGAAATACAGAGTGAGGATTTTTTTTTCAATATACAGTGGTACCTCGGTTCACAAACTTAATTCGTTCCACGACTCTGGTCACGACCCGAATTGGTTGCAACCCGAATCAAATTTTTCCATAAGGTTCAATGTAAATACGGTTAATCCGTTCTGACCCCTACGAATTTGGTCACCAACCGATTTTGGTTGCCAACCGAATCAAATTTTCCCATAAGGTTCAATGTAAATACGGTTAATCCGTTCTGAACCATATGTATTTTTTTTTTTAACCACAAAAATATGAAACAAAGTACAGTACAGTACAGTATGAAGAGAGAGAACGCTAACCTTGCTTGAGGCGACTTCTGGCCAGGACAGGAAGGCGGGTGGGGAGGCGGTTATTGTTTGGAGGGAGAGTCCCCCTCCCTACAGGAAGCCACGACCACATGTCACAGCAGGGAAAATGGCCGGGGATCCTGTTCGTCACCCGATGCGGAGTTCACGAATGGAAGCAAAATTTTGCGAACGGTGCTGTTCGTGAACCAAATTGTTCATGAACAGAAGCATTCGTGAACCGAGGTACCACTGTAAAACAAGCTGATACATTAGCTCCATAGGTATCTTTCTGTTGTTGTTGTTGTTGTTACTGCTTTTGCTGTTGTTATTCTAAAAATAATATTTGTTTATTCAGCTAAACCCTTTGACATGACTTATTATATACTTGTTATTTTTATTGAATGAAGATGCCATTCTTCCAGAGAAACAAATTCTTCACACCACCCCAACCTCCGCCACTCATACCACAGAGCTCCTCTAGAGGGTTGGGGGTGACTCTGAAGGGGATGGAGAAATCCTGCCTGTGAACCTTCAGGACCTGACAAACATCAGACTGTAGGAATAATTATTCTTACAAGTCTTTGTTGTCTTCAGATCCATATTTTTCAACACTTGTAACTTAATACTGGTCCAGCATGAAGTATATATTTTTACTTTTTTAAAATTAAATTTATACCTTGTCTTTCTATTTATTCAACACTCAAAGCTGCTCATTTGCCTGATTCTTTGACATTTTGAAAAAGCCTATGTGTAGCACATGAACAAAATTGTCCAGGTCCTGAGCATTGCGTTGCAGAAGAGAAAAGCAGCTTGTTGTTTCTACTATTGTCTTGGGCCTTCTGCTTTTTATTTATTGATTTTCTGCTGGCATAATGTATTGTACAAAACATTAAGGAGGCTGAGAATCTTGTTCATTTTATTGCCTTGTTCGTATTCCTATACCTTGGCCTGTTCCTAAGTCAAGAAAATTATATTTAACCTTTTTTTATGGGGGAAGCTAGTTTCCAGTGCCTAAACTTCTCTGCAAGGTATCATTTTGAATTCTAGTAACTATGTCAAAGCCCATTTCAGTCCAGCCTGGGGCACTGGAAGGTTGGAACTTGTCTACAATACTTTTCATTTAACATTGCTATCATCCATTTTGTTGCTCTTGACGTTTGACAATTGGCTTTGTGTCAACCTGGCTGGCAGTAGAAGAGGAAGCGAGTTCTCCCAAGATTGACAACAGAGGCTCCTGCTTAATTAACCAGCAGAGAGAGAGAGAGTCTTTGAGTGACAGAATCTCCTTTAGTCCCCATAACAAGGTAGTGTTAATCTCCACAAAAGGATGCTCCCCTTGATACTTGCACATAAGTCTTATTAACACTAATGAGACTTATACACTTGTATCAAAGAAAAACAACTACCTTTGCTCCTGAATTTTTTCCCTAAATTAGATTCTTCTTCTGAGCAGTATAATTGCATCCTTCTGCTTGCTTTTATGTACTGTATTTTTCAACAATTTCATAATTTCTTGTTCCTATTTAGCAGCTGTTTTCAGTTTTGCTAAACCACCTAAAAAGAATGAATTTGACCCAGATTTCTTAAGATGTCCCATTCTGCATACTTTTAAAATTAATTTAGATGCATATATAAAGTTCCCTAAGGGGATAATGTTTCCAGAATGACTATTCTGGGCATAGGTTGTTGGGTTTTTTTATCCATGGCAACTTTTTCCCCCTTATTGAAACAGTGGTTTTCTTTCTGTCTTTGAAGATTCCCTTGCTTAATAAAAAATTCATCACTTAAAAACACAGCTACCAACAAAACAAAATCTAGCAAAAATAAATGGATTTAAGAATTGATGGCCACCCTTTTGACAGGCAGATGCATTTCAAGTGACTGGACTCCAATGGTTTTTAGCATTAAGTAAATTCAGCTGGAAAAAAAATCAACAAACTAATAATAAATCTCTCATAGTTAAATCATATTCTTCTTCCATGTCTGATGTATGATGGTTATCATGGTTATAACCTGTGAAGAAAGATATTTATGCAGCCTGCTTTTGACCCTTTAAACTGCCTAAATAGTAAATATTTAATGATGCCATATTGAAACATGTCACCTGTATTAGAAAAATATGTGTACCTTTATAAGATTCTTAATTTCATATCGCTCTAATATGCAATTTATGTGGAGGAAGAATGGAGAGAAAAAGAGAGAGAGAGAAAGAAAGGAAACAACAAAAATATGTTATGATTCATAAAGAAAATGTGTTATTTTTAAACACATCATTAAAACTTGATCATGTGGAATAATATTAATTAGTCTTTTGATTGATTGATTATGAGCCATCAGGTCAACGTCAGCTGTTAGCAAACACAAAGATTTTCTCCATGACTAGCTGTCCTTAACCTAGTCCTTCAAGTTTTCCAACAGTGCACCCATTGCCATTGTAACTGAGTCCATCCACCTTGCTGTTGGTTGTCCTCTTCTCTTTCCTTTTACCTTTCCCAGCATAGAAAGGTCTTCTGAGAGAGCAAGGTCTCCAGAGAGCAAGGTCTTCATATAATGTGCCTGAAGTAGTGTAATTTGAGCCTAGTCATTTGTGCCTCAGCAAGAACTATGGGTTGATTTGTTTAACAACCTATATGTTTGTTTTCTTGGCTACCCACAGTATTCTCAGGAGTCTTTTCCAACTAAAGTTCAAAAGCATCAATACTCTTCCTATCCTGCTTCTTCAAAGTCCAACTTTTGCTTCCATAGAGTATAACAAGGAATATCATGGCATGCACTATTCTGATGTTTGTAGGTATAGACACATCACGGCATTTGAATATCTTTTCCACGGTCTTCATGGCTGTTCTACTGAATGGTAGTCTGCCCCATATTTCTTAATTGCTTCTTCCTTTACTGTTGATGTTTGATCCTAAAAGGCAGAAGCTATCCACCACTTCAATATCTTTATTATCAGTTCTAAGTCTTGTTATTGTACCTGTTGTCATTAGTTTGGTCTTCTTTATATTTAATCTTAGTCCCATTTTTTTCACTGTGCACCTTGACTTTTATTACTGGAGCTTGTGGATCCTTTGCATTTTTGTCTATCAGGGTAGTGTCATCAGTATAGCACTGGTTATTGATGTTTCTTCCTCCAATTTAAAATCACTCTCATCTTCTTCCAATCCAGCTTCCCTTAATATATATATCATCAGCATATAGGTTAAATGAATAAGATAAGATTATAATATATAATCAGCATATAGGTTAAATGAATAAGGTAAGAATACTGTATACAGACTTGTCTCACTCCTTTACCAACCTGGAGCCAGTCTGTTTTGCCATGTTCTGCTGGTACTGTGGCTTCCTGACCTGTATATAGGTTTCATATGAAGACAATGAAAAGTTCTGAGATTCCCATTTTTCCAAGCGCATCCCACAGCTTGATATGGTTGACACACTCAAAGGCCTTTCTATAATCAATGAAGCACATACTAACTTCTTGTTGGTATTCTCCTTTGGCTTTCTCAGTTATCCAATGTGTATCAGCAATAATGTCTCATGTTCCTTGGCCTTGTCTAAAGCCAGCTTGAACATCTGGCACCTCTTTTTCCATGTAATGTTCTCTGCATTACATCCAAATAAATCCTTTTTCCCCCTTTCCTTATTAGTTTTGTGAAACATAAAAGGTCTTAGATATCCCTCCAAGCAGAGGCAGATATTTATCAAATTAGGCAGTTTAAAACCTGAAGTTGTTTTTTCTCAAGAGAATGAACTTGTAACTAGGAGATGGGTTAGTCAAATATACTTTAGTGGAATTTTGAAATCTTCTAGAGAGATAGTAATTCTGATTAACAAGTTCTCAAGAAGTAAGTGATCTAGAAGAATATTTTTAATTGGTAAGTGTTTTAATACACATACTGATTAATTATTATGTCCCTACTAAGGATTTTCCAAATATTTTGTGTTTAAATATCTTTTTATTTTGGCTGTGGGTCAGAACATTATAGCTGGATATTTTAGTAATGTTTTAGACCCTCCATTAGATTGGAATACTGCTCCGCCAAAATCTAATTCTCATATTTGGAAAATATTGCAAGTGTATATGTCTGAGTTTATTTGGTGGACATAACATGGCTTTTAAATCCTTTGTAACTTTTTTTTTCTTTTTTAAATTCTGCCTTAGAATTCTTCTCAACTACATTATTTTCTGGTATTCTGAACTTTAGTGGAATGGATTGAAAAATATAGCAAAGGTACTGTTGCCAAATGATCATACCCTGGAGAGATGTGAGCTGGAAAATCTCCTTTTTGCAAGTTTGGTAGTTTGATAGTGTCAGATAATTTCAGGGGTCTAACTTGAATGCCCTTGCTTTTACATCAAGGTATAAGGGCGGCTGTACCCAGGGACCAATGCCAAGAGGTTTAGGATCTTGTGCAAAAGTAGATATGAGACCACAGACACAAGAATCAAGCAGCAAAAGTATTTGGTTTATTTTGGCAACTTCAATAAGCAGTTTCCATTCATTCTTCATGCATACAGACATCCTATGAACAGACTGGCCAGGCTCTGGTCTGCGATGTGGGGAAGTTGGTGCACAGCAGATGGATGAAATCTTCCAGTAATTGCATCCTCCTTTTTATAACTTCTATTTTATTGTTTTCTGCAGCATACATTCTCATGCACTGTTCACAAGCTTTGCCTCTGAGTACATACTGCCTTTTTCAATAGAATCTATTATTAAGCTGTTTTTATACATGTACTTGCCTAGACCGCTTCCCATTATTTGTCAACTTTAGAATGACTGGTTTTCATCTGTTACTAAGTGGTTCTTGTCATCCCCCACAGAGTGCACTATGGCTTTCCTGTGAGCTTTTCCTTACACTTTTTATAACAAAAAAAAATGTATGATAATGGCTTTCAGGTTTTCAGTTTTCTAAAAAATTGAAAAGTAAGAGTTTCATGGCTCTCCTCACATCAATTAGTGTAGCTCCAATACTTATGCAGACTATGGATATTTAGAGATTAATATGCTAACTAGAATCATTCTCATTTGCAAAGGAACATTTTCTAAAAAAAATGCTGATTCAGAATTTTCCAGAAAGCCAACTTCTCTGTTCTCCAATAACATCATCAGTTACTACAAGGAAGAGTCACCCTATTTTTTCTAGATGGTATTTATAAAAGAGGTGCTTCTGTGAATTTATTGGCTGTTTGGAAGACTTTAAAGGCATACATACATACATATATAGTCATATTATTGTTTATTCTTCACGGACAAAGATAAATCATCAAGATGAACCAGAAAATATGGGGAATGGGAATTAGAAATCCTTTAGAACACATATAAGATAACCTATACCAGAATTTGATAAAACATTTATGAATGCTAATTACCATTATTCACTTCACACAAAATAGTCATTGAACTGTAATTTTTAAAAAAAGATATTGGGAACATAGTAAAGGAGCTGGTGTATTACTAACCTCTCAACTGAAAAAAATTACAACAATGTAATAATCTCTTTACTATTAAGGATGTCAAAGGTAAGGATTGATAATGATTCTGACTTAAAAAATCAACTTTTTAAATGTTTACTCTTGAATATGTAATACTGATTAAATGTATTTAAGAAAGCAATTGTTTTTATATAATATAGCTCTTTCCAGAGGTCACACAAGATCAAGTTGTCTATTTACCTGCAACTTATCTTTCCAAGAAATTATAGATACTATTAAATTTAGCAAGCTCCCTGTCCAGATGGTTATCCCATTGAGACAATATTGGACATATTATTACTAGAAATTTATAACTATGCCTTTTAAAATAAGGTTTTCCAACTGCCTTCAGACTCATATATCTGTGAGCATCATGGCTACCATACATGATGTCATCTAATGTCCTTGTAAACATTGACACAAACATACCAGTAGCATCTCTGGCATGTAGATTACAGAAGTATTACCTGAGATTATCAATTGTGAAGAAACTGATTTGTATAAAAAGATATCAATTATCTGATTTAGTTTATTAACCAACATTCTGATATACATTGAGAGAAAATATACATTCAGAAAAAAAAAATTATGTTGGATTCAGGTAGTACTCAACTTACTGCCACAATAGGGACCAGAAAATTCATCGTTAAGTGGGATGGTCATTAAGCAAGGCATCACATGATTGCACCCAGTTTTTACAACACTTTTTGCGGCAGTCAAGTGAATCACATGGTTGTTAAGCTCTGAAGCACTTTCTGGCTTCCAGATCTAAAGTGCTACATAGCCCTATGTTGTTCTTCCTACCACGTCTTTATTAAAATATTTATAATATAACCTATTCAACAGATATCAGACTAGGACACAAGCTTCAAAAAGAAAGGAAAGTTTGGCAGCCATTAACCCTTTTGAAAGGAAGCCAACTCCATTGGGTTTGCCTGTTTTCCAGTGGTCATCATATAAGTCATTCCAGGTGTGTGTGTGTGTGTGTGTGTTTATACACACACACATACACAGGTATATATATATTTATATCTATTTGGTAATTTAAATTTTAAAACAAGAATAAATAAGTGTTATTAACTGTATTGCATTTTTCCAATCCTGATTGAGAATTCAACAATCAATCAGTGGTATTATATTGAAAAGTAAATCTCAATATATGGGATTTACTCTAATCTCCCTTATGAATGCTATACTTGAGTATGTTCAGATTCCAAAATCGAATCTGCCTTACATGTTCTGCTTCACTGCCCTGTTTATGCTCAATGGCGCATGGAGCTAATAGCACCCACCATTAAGCCCTTTGCTTGTTTGCAGGACCGTGAGGCCATGGCCATCCTACTTAGCGATCAGTCTCTCAATATCTCTATAAGACAGTGGCAAAAAATCTATCAGTGATGTTGGCTCTTAGAAGCCTTCTCATGCAGTGTAAAGTATTGTCTGTTATTTGTATATTTTATGAATTTCTAAATTGTTCTTTAGTCTTGGACTATAAAGATAATAAAGCAAAGGATGAGTTAATATACCACCCTCCCAGTTTCCTCTTCAGACCGCAGAAATGTTGTTCATCATCATGTTTTATATATACACATACATACATACACACACACACACTTTTACCATTTCTTCATAATACATAGAATAGCCTCTAACTGGGATTTTAATTCATAACAGTTCCTGTCTAATGGGCAATATTAGCAATGCAGGCCAGTAGCCAAAAAAGATTAGTAGTATGTATTTCAAAATAAATTGCTCTAATGTCATGCTACAAAAAGAGTGAGTATCAGGAAAAAATAAAATATATGGGAAAATGGTACTTATACAGTCTAGTGGGCAAGCAAATGGAACTGTGTGCATTGGACAGCTTATAAATCAATTCATCATTTCTCTGGTCAAGTTGTACATCAATGCCATTCTATACTACTATAACATTTTATAATTATTGATTTGCCCACAGGTGATGACAATGTTTACTGCCCCCCACCCCTCCAAAATGGCAAATATTTGCATTGTGCTAGAAGATGAAAGTGATGTACATCCAGATGAAAATAGTGTTGTGCAGAAACATAGTATCTTCATTTACAGATGTATCATCCTGGTAATCTCCAGTTCCAGCCTTCCAAGCCCTGAGGAAGCAGTGCCCCAAACAGAGAAGTCATTGTCTCTGAGAAGCAGAGGTGTTTATTAGTGTTAGAGAAGCCTTGAGAAATGTGGGTGGTACCGTCTTTCTTTCTCAGTTGTAGGTGAGGGAGGGAGAGTTGGGAGGGAGCAAAAGAAGGAATGCTAGCAGCAGGAAGCTCATCCAGAATGAAATAGGAAGTACTTAATAACTACTTAATAGCTCATATAAAGAAACTTTCCAGTTTAAAGAAAAAAGGTTTGCTATCTTGGAGATATCCCATAATGTATTGTACTGCAGAGCTTTCCCAGAGAAAACAGTGGGAACGAAGGGCCAAGAACCTATCCCAGGGTTGCCAAGGCCCTCATATGCAAAATTTTCTAATTGTCTTCAAATGTTGCAGAATAACAGAAGCATATTTACATAAGCAAAGTGGGAAGAGGCTGTCTTCTCATTGCTTTGCTTCAGCAGACAAATTAGCCCCTGTGAAGCGTTGATTGAGACAGCATCCAGGTATTCTATTGGCTCTAATCTACTGTAGCTGGCTCCTTTTCCTGGTTTGAACATGTTTATACAGTAGAGTCTTCAGTTATGGAATCCTAAAAATTTTTAGTATTAGTAGTTTATTATTCCACTTTTGATATAATGCTTTTGGGATATCAAGCCTATAATAACCCACTATTGTAGCTTGTACTACATTTCCATCTGTATCTGTTTCCTTAATCTGATTGGTCTCTGACTAGCCCACATTTGGAGTCAGGTAAGCAAATTTTGATGCCAGCTTCAGAACCTGGATATATCTTTTGCTTTGTATATTCATAATCAGCAATCATTTAAAAAAATATGGCTGTAACTATTATAAGAGAGAGGAAATATAGTACTAAGCTGAAGATCTAATTAAATAGACAATCTGACAGATCATTCGAATTAACTATTTTGTATAAGATTCAATTATGTTGCTCCTAAAACGACCTTATCAAGAGGAACCACCATCACCACCGCTCAATCCTGTTTGCAAGAATCCTGTGTTCAGTTTATAATATCATATCCTTCCCCCCTCAACAATCAGATGGCTGTGCATGTGTGTGGCATATTCTGCATGTTAAACAAAAGGGTAACAGTGGCATGGAGAGGGTTACAGCTCTGTGTTTTTCATTTAAAATTCCCAATAAATATAGTTTCAGCTTTGATCCTATCTGGACTAATTCTTTTGTCACTCTTAATAATTAATTCAGCTTTTGGAGAAAAGATGCTAATTCAAGCATCAAAGTAGCACTTTCTTTTTGTTTAATCAGAGTTGCTGAAAAAGATACTTTAACTCCCATTGGACTGTCTTAGACTGTAGTTGTTTTGGTCTTATTCTCCAAAACAGGGGAAAACATTTTTAATATTAATATAAGAAATTGCACCAGACAATATTGATGATACGTTTCATTTATTTATTTTAATGAGGCTGCTCCCTATTTCATTTTAACACTTCTGATCGTATTTTGAATTGCCTATAAAGGCAAATAATTGCTGGGTGTCAACACCACAGCAACCAAGTTTCTTTCTAAAATTTATCTGAAAATGAGTAAGTCTCATTTATCCAAATGCCACCATATTTTTCAGTTTTCTAAATGAATTATTTCCAAATACCCTTTCTAACAAAATGAATAATTAAGCAATATATCTTTAAAACTTTTTCAGTTATGTAATCTTCCTCCTTCTACAGAGCTATTATACTTTTATGCCAGTGTTGTCCAAACTTGGCCACTTTAAGATGAGTGGACTTCAACTCTCAGAATTCCCCAGCCAGCATGGCTGGCTGGGGAATTCTGGGAGTTGAAGTCCACTCATCTTAAAGTGGCCAAGTTTGGACAACACTGCTTTTATGCAAAGTCCATTCTAAGTCAGGATAATGAACATCAGTATCTGTAGAACTTTCATGAGGTGGGATGGAGGGGAGGCAGCAACTGTGAAGTTTGTTGAACTTTTTTTTCCTCATCAGCTAACATGATGCAGGTTTTTAATTACCAAGTGGTCTGCATTGCATTGCCCTAAAATAGGTGGGTTTCACTAAAGTTTCGCTAAATCAAAGCCCAACGTTCCATATTATGGCTGAACATTATAGAGAGCCAGGCCAGGGATCGAGAAAAGACTTGAATATATCTCTGTACAGTATATTAGGCTAATATTTATACATGCAAACCAGGCTACAAGCTGTCAGTGTTTCAACAGAAGCTTGAATCTGATTTTTAGCCATTGTATTATTTCAAACGATCATATTATGCTAATGAAAGGCCTTTTTTACTTTTTTCCTCTTGATTATTTAGTATATTTATGCTCTTCTCTTTTTCTATATAGCCTTGAATGATGGAGGTTTGTTTATTTGTTTTATTGAAACCTGGGAGGCATCAGTTTCTATCAAGATCCTGTGTGCCCTGTTATAGTGGCCCCCAGCAGATGCACGTTTGTCTAACGCAATGGACTTTCTTCTAAACTGCAGTAATCAATGCAATTCTTGTTTTGAATTGGTACAACAATTATTAAAATAAGTAAATAAGAGCCTGCAAAAATAAAATCTGGACAGGGAAGCACTCTAATATCTGAGGAGATGTATTTTAATTCTTACTTCATTGATGAATAGATTAAATAACAGTGTATGGATGTAGATTTCAAGCAAGTTAAATACACTGAGTCTAATTGTCATCTGTTCTCTTTGAAAATAACATTTGATGGCGGGTTTGGAGAGTTTTTGATTCCACATTGTTATAATGTATCACAGCATCTGAATTCTTTCATAATTATATTTTAATGATAAGAAGATGTTGCCAGTAGCTGGGACAATAAATAGTTTAATTTATTTTTGTTTTACTACTTTTTAAATCTACATTAGTATGCTTTGATATTTTAATTTACTTTATCTTTGTCATCTTAATATTTCATGAGGGTAGAAGACTGATATCTGTTATTACTGCATACATTTCAGTTTATTTATTTATTTCAAAAGTAATACTAAGTCTGTTCTGTTCTGGTTAAAAACAATTGTAAGGACCCACAGCCTGTTTTCAATAACTGGCTAAGCAATGAGATTGTAAATAATTCCATATGCCTTCATGGAAACATGTATTTCTTTTAGCTAGTGATTTTTAAAAATAATTCTTACATCAGAAAGTTTACAAAATAGAAGTTAGCTCTTAAACTGTTGGTTCCTTTTCTGATCAGTTTGTTACTATGGTTTTATCATGAATATTAAGTGGGCCTTTGTAAAGCTGAAAAGAATAGCTCCTTTGATTGAAGCTTCAGTTATACCCCTTGGGTATGACTCTACCAGAGAAACATGACTTTGTTGGCTTTTGACAGTCTTCTGTACATGCATGTTCATATGCAGAAGATATTTCTATTTATGCAATACAGGTCCCTCCCCCCTGCAAACAACATTTCTGAATTGAGAGCATGTGATGAAAAGCCTTGTTTGTCCATGTCAAGGTTCCACTTTGAAGTGGATTGCAGCAATGATTGGAGATGAAATAGTTTCATAAAACCAAATTGGTGCCACTTCACTTGCTCTAAAAAAAAACCCCACACACAATAGTGAGTATTCACCAAGTATCTGGGGGGAAACAGATATCTCTACCTTCTTATTCCCTTGAACCTTTGCCTTGCCTCACTGAATGTTCAACTCTAGGCTCTTATTTTAGTCAGACTGGGGCCCTGAACAGGAACTTTGATCTAAGGCAGGACCAGCCCTACCATTTGACAGAAGGAAGCAACTGACTCAGGCCCCAGATGTTGGTGAATACCATTTAAAGGCCCCAACTATTCCTCCTAAGCCCCATCTACCGCATTCCATTTTGTTGCAGGGCAGTGCTGTGCTTCCTGCACAATCCTATCTAGTGCCCCCAGCCTGTTTTGTCAAGGGCAAAGTACGATGAAATCCCATTGCCAATGTTGAAGTAAGATTCAGCTGCCATTGCAGTTGTGTGTGGAACAGTGATGGCTCAGCATTCTTTGCCTCAGTAGTAATGACCACCATTCTTTGGGGTTAAATACTATAAATTAATTGTGTTTCAGGTCTCACTTAGCATTGTTCTAATTATACTATGAAATGCAAACCTACATACATTTGTACCTATCATGCTGTTCCCTTTCAGGCTAAGCAAGAAAAGAAATAAGGAATAGTAAGCCAAAAAAGTAAATGCATTAGTTCAATAAAAGAAAAGGAACTAACACCATTTACTATACCTCTCCATACTTTCTGTCCATACAAACCTCTCTTACTTCTACCACATCCCTACAAAGATTCATACATTTCCCTTTATATAAAGAAACAGTAATTGCATTCTTCAAATTGTCAGGTACAGATGCAGTCTTAAAACACACACATTAAACAAGTCACATAGCTGCTCCATAAGCAAACCATATAAGTTTTTAATATTTTTCCTGTTACACCATCTACGCCTGCAACCTTGCCAGTTTTCATACATTTATGATGTCTTCATTCAGTTCTGCTCTTTGATATATCACTATCATCCTCATACAAATCTCTAAAATATTCTTTCCAGCATTCCCTTACTTTGGTTTCATCCCAAATCATGTAACTGGGAGAAAGATTTATATGATCTAAAGAGTTATGCCATTGTTTTTAATCTTAATTCCAGTCATTCTGCTGGAGGATCCTTGTTTAGACCTGTTCACTCACTTTCAAAACAAAATTTTATTTCCATCAAGTTGATCTGCGTTCTCTTTACTTCTTTTATCTCAATTATTCCTTGCTTTCTTTGACAACAATCGTTGCAACTCTATTTTTTCTCTCTGTACACATTACACATCTTCCTCTTATCCTCAGTTTTTCCAGCAATCAGGCATCTTTTCTCTTCCACAACCTTTTATTCACCAAACAGCTTTTTTCATGCCTCCCATTAGCAAAGCTCCACATATTTCAGTTGAACTTTGCAATATAATTCTTTTCACTTTCTTCAAAGCAACTTCCACATATCCTTGTACTTTTATTTGTATAGCACTATTTCTAGTACATGTGCTAAGTCCCTTATCAGTTTTTTAACTGAGTGAAATGTCCCTTCTTTTTTTTCCAAATTAATTCTTTTATTATGGAATATAAATAATACATTGTAGAATATAAATAAAAACTTAGTGTAGTCTATACAATAGAAACAGAAGCTCTTAATGCTCTAATGATTAAAGTAAATTAAACCTTTCAAATAGCAAGTTTATATCAATGTTAAATAATTTCTAATATATGTTTGAACCTAGAGTTGCTTTTAAGTTGATGCTTACTACAACATTGATAAGAAGTTGCAAAGTGCATTGAATTATTTTGTTATATGAAGGGAAAAAAGTTTATATCTTTGAAATTAATATTAAAGTCTCCACTTACTATTATTTACTGTTATTTATGAATCCTAAAAAAAAGGGGGGGGGACAGAAAAAAAGCTGCTTGGAAAAGGTAAATAGGTATTTAATCTCTAACTTCCCCCTTCTCTGTACTCTGATGGATTTGCAGTGTACAGTATATGAACATTTAAACCTCCTTAAAAACCATACTATAAATGTTTATATTTGCCTTGCTGCATGATGTGTTGTAATGTAAGCCATTCTGGCTTAAATTTCCTTCTTGATTGCAGCCACTGCAAAGCCTTCTACTTGAAGAGTCTTTCTCATGATACATCTGAAAGTCAGAAGCTGCTGAAATTAGCCTCTGCTGAATTTTCAAAATAATCACATATAAGATGATTTGATTTTTTTACATTGCTTCAGTAACATTAAATTAATATCCTGGACAATTTAGTGTATGTATTCCTTGCTCACATAATTAGTTTCTGTGCCACACTAATTCTTTAGTTCACTATCAACCAGAAGGCTTCCAGCTGCATCTTCAAATGTTCTTTTATCTTGTATCCTAAAGGGGTAGAGAGGCTTTAAATACAGGTTTCTGAATCATTCCTTCTCTTGTATGATTAAATCTTACCTTTTCAACTGCCAAACTGTTTCAATATATTTATCTTTCTTTATACAAGACACTTATTTTTTCTGTGTCTCATTGCTGTTGATAGAAGTGTTAATCACTGTGTAGTCCCATTTTTAAGAACTGAAACTGCAGTCAGACTATTCAGGTTAGACCTGGATATTGGCTGAGGTGCAGAAAGTGCCTTCTACAGATGGAAGTGTTCCTTTTACCCATGAGACACTTCACATTCAGCAAAGAAATGCCACTGTTCCATTATAATCTTCTCCATCTTCTTCTATGTCCTCAGAAATCTCCAACATAAGTCACCTTCTGGCAGGGAGCGGCAGCATATAAATCAGATAGATAGATAGATAGATAGATAGATAGATAGATAGATAGATAGATAGATAGATAGATAGATAGAAAAAATAATAAAATTAATAAAATTAAATTTTAAAAAAGGGAGGTCATGTTCCTAGCTGCTCTGGGAGGGGGATATTGGCAAAAATGCCATTGCATTTCATTACATCTGATTCCCATTCCAGCAATGCTACTTGTGGTAGAAAAATTCTTAAATCAAACATACCGTATGTCATTTAAAACAATGAATTACCGTATTTTTCTGACTATAAGATGATACTTTTTTCTAAAATCCTTACCCTAAAAACTGAAGGGCGTCTTATTCAAGGAAGTCAGCCGAGAATCGCGCGGTTCCAAACTGCCCATACTTTGTTTCTGCAGAGAGGCTTCCTCCTGTTGCTAGCCTCCAATCACGAGTGAAATAGCTTGTCTCCCAAACAGACTTCCTCCAATCACGAGCCTGATGTAACTGACGTCAGCTGATGCTGAACAAACCAATTAGAGGAAGGCTGATTGCAGAGACAAGCTATCTGCAGTTTCATTCGTGCTTGAATGTAATCAGTTAAGCAAAAGAGCCTGGAAATAGAGCTGCAGAGAGACGGTTTGGACCTCCTCCCACTGAGTGTATCAGGTCAATGTTAACTAATTACTAAATAAAAATGTGTTCTGCACTATCTTTAAAATATTGATTTTTTAATTTTGGGATGGAAAAGTGGGGGTCGTCTTGTACATGGGGGCGTCTTATTGTCGGAAAAATACGGTAGTTCTGCCTAGTCCTCTCTATCCTTTCCCTTTCCCAAGTTTGCTGCTTTTGTCATGCAGATAGCTTGAGAGAACTTGCAGCTGGATTGATGCTGTGTCCTATTTTTCTTGTGACTAAGCTTGCAGGAGTAGCTGCTTTCAGCCACATTCATGCGTGATGCCAGACTGAGGGCCAGTCTCATTTAGTTACTGACTGGTCCTTAGAATCCACTGGACTAAATTAAGACTATATACTTAGCTTTATCATTGCTTTTACTTCAGAGGAAAGTAATTAATATTATTTATTTTTTACTTATTTATTTATCTATCGTATGGCACATTCACATCGCAATCCAGTAGAATAAAAACACAAGAGATAAAATACAAAATATGAAATGTAAGATGTAAAATTATAAACATATGTCTAGATTACAAACATAATTTTTTACTTCATTTGTCACAGCCAGAAAATCGAGATCTCCATTATAGAGATTTGGTACTCTGTCACTATATGTTGGATAGTTTGTTTTTCACCCCCACAATCACAATTCGGTGATCTTATTTTACCCCACTTATAAAGGGCATCTGCACATCTACCATGGCCCGTGGAATTATTAAAAATTATTAATATCATTAATAATTAATATTAGCATTATAAATGGAGATGAAGATGATGGGGTCAGATTGTCATAACCAAAGAGTTATCTAGGCATGCTTTCTTTGGAATAAATTCCTGCTTTATGTATTGTAATTCTCACCCACAGTGTAGGGATGATATCTGCTTAACTATTCACAGAGTAAGAGCTTCATTGTGATTTACTGTGCATATTTTCCTCCCAACTCCTGCAATAATTTCAACAAGATGCATAGAATGGCTGTATATGGCATCCATAATTTCTGTCCAATAAGTAAGAATATAACCAGAAAGCTTTTACATAGTTAGAAAAACACTAAAAATGTAAAAGATTTCTTTCATTAACACCCCTATTAACATAAATGTAAAATGAGTCTGGGCTAGTAATCATAGGCAGCCAGTCTGACTCACTCCAGCACTAATATCCTGTAAAAGCCTCTGTATGAAAGTAATTAATCAAAGTACGGTGCCGTTCCGAGAGAGTATTTCTCCCGCTGTAAAGCGGAGTGATAAAATAACTTAAAACACAAGGCAATAGTGGCAGTTAAGCTTTTTATAGTCCCTGTGTGGACCTGAAAATCATACGTTATTAGTACCTTTATCTTTCTCACTCATTTTTTACTTACATTTAAATTTAACACTGTGGTTTGTTGCTATATATTTTTTCTGAGTATTGGGAATGTTTTCAGAAATTTTTATTTTGCTCATACTGAATAGGAGGAATGAAACCTTTTATTTATTTATTTCTGACTATAATCCGTCTTAACTTGAAAGATCCAATGTGAGATACGGAACTTTTACTGGAGCCTGATTTTGCCCACAGAGGAAATGTTTACACCAAACACTTTTATGAAATATGACCTGTAGTTTTTATATGATATCCTGAAAATGGTGGCCCATGTCAAATGGCTGTTTTAATGGGCATATAATCATACCCATTGCTCCGGAAAGTCCAATCTTTTCTATATAAGCTATAGTTCATTCAATATTCTCTCAAGTGAGTACGTCCTATTAGACGCCTCTTCTGTTTATACATGATGTGAGAGATTGTGGAAAAATTGAGGGACAGTCAGTTGAAAGATATGAAAGATCTGGGAAAAAGCACCAAGAGACACTGCCTTAATTAAATCATTATAAATGAGGGTGTGAAATTCTTATTACAGTTTGCAAGATTCTGCATTTACCCCCTATAAGAGACATTATACATGCTTGTGTATGCTTTTTTAGGGAAGGCTACTCTTACCATTAATGTTGCTGACCAATTCCTGACCCTCTTGAATGAAGTTGTTTATCTAGATCCATTTCAGCCTGGCTTCAGTTCAGGCTTTGAGTATAGGAGATACATCAGGAGGTAGAGTTTCCCAAGACAGAAATGCTGAATGTGTCAATAGCAGTGGCCTCCTAGTATCAGACATAATAAATGCAAAAAAGATTTCTGTTAAGCCATAGGAAGGGTGGAACAAAGAGGCATCACATTTAAACCAAGAGGATAAAAGAGAAAACTTCTCAGTGTTAGTTGCAGTTATAACTGCTTTTAGCTATGACATGTGAAATATCTGGGAAGTTTCTGTCAAGTTCAAAGTTTCAGCTTTAGCTAAGGGAGGCAGAAACTGAGCTGGTCACTTTGCAGATTGGTCTTTGCCAAGAGAGAGGGATTATTTAGTCTTATTGATTTTCCTGGGCATCTCATTGGCTGTCTGGCTGTTGAAAGTTTGGACATTGTCTTACTATGGTCCCATTGCTACTTGACTGGCCATTTTCAGTTGGTGGTGCTAAGACATTATACAGGTAGTCCTCGACTTATGATCATTCATTTAGCGACCATTCAAAGTTATGTTGCTGAAAAAAATTACTTATAACGATTCCTTGCACTTACAACCATTACAGTGTCCCCATGGTCCCATGATCAAAATTCAGGCACTTGGAAACCAGCATATATTTACAACAGTTGCAGCATCCCAGTAATTGTGGAGTCCTTGGGGCTCTCTGAGCTTGGTTCTTTTTTTGCAAACGTTTCATTACCCGGCTAGGTGACATCTTCACAGCACTTAAGATGTTACCTAGCCAGGTAATGAAATGTTTGCAAGAAAAGAACCAAGCTCAGAGAACCCCAAGGACTCCACAGTTCAACCCTGAGCTACACATATTCACCTCTATTGATCCCAGTAATTGCCATTTGCAACCTTCCCAGCCAGCTTCCAACAAGCAAAATCAATGGGGAACCACATGGTTCACTTAGTGACCGTGGTGATTTGCTTAATGACCACTGCAAAAAATGTTGTAAAATTGGGTATGGTCACGTGATGCCTCACTTAACAACCGTACCACTTAATGACCAATTTTCTGGTCTCTATTGTGATCGTATGTCAAAGACTACCTGTAGCTATGGTCCGTAGTAGTTGTGTCACAGCAGTATCTTTACCTACCTAGACTTTCTGTATGTCCTTGCCAAGTAAAATCAGATAAGTGCTTACAAGAGGAAGGGCCTTCTCAGTTATGAGCCTCTGTACCCTCCCCAGAGAGGCACATCTGATGCCCACATTGATGCCTTTTCAGCTCCATGCAAAAATAAGCACCTTCTGCCAAGAATATTTACAGTCTGCTTTTAAGTGCTTGTTCTGTGTCGGAATTGTTTTGTGCTTTCTAATTTTCTTCTGCTATTTATTGCATGTTATAATTTTTACTGTTTTATCTTTTTTTAATGTTTAAAAAAAACTGGGCAGCTGCTGGACACTTTAGGAGTAAAATTTATTATTATTCTTGGTCGCACAGTCAGCCAGATGTTTAGACTGGATTTGGCATTTTTATCTACCTATCAAGTCCTTCCAAAGGACCTGGGATAGGCAGATGTTGTTTGATGATGTTAAAGGTATCGTCACAGGATATAAACTGTTCCAAGTAAAGCTGCCTTTTGCAATTGACTGATGGTGCTTTTGTCAATACCGATGGTGTTCAAGTAGTGCTCCAGATGTTTTGGGATTACACCCAAGGTGCCTATTACTATTGGTACTGTCTTTCCTTTCTTTTGCCACAGTCATTCTATTTCTATTTGCAGGTCTTTATATTTTGTGATTTTTCTCCAATTCTTTCTCTTCTATTCTGCTGTCTGCAGGTATTGTAATGTCCACTATCCAGACTTTTTTGTCTTTCTTATCAACAATTGCTAAGTGGGGTGTTATGTGGCAGGTACTTGTCTGTTTGAATTCTAAAGTCCCAAAGCATTTTAGCTTCTTCATTTTCTATTACTTTGTCTGTTTTATGGTCCCACCAGTTCTCGCTTGCAGGCAAATGGTATTTCTTGCAGATACTCCAATGCACCATTGTTGCTACTTTGTCATGCTGTTGTTTGTAGTCAGTCTGTGCGATCTTCTTGCAGCAGCTAACTAGGTGGTCCACTGTTTCTGCTGTTATTACGAGTTCTTTCATTTCAGCTTCTTTTTTTATTCTTATCCCCCTTCTTTATCCAAGTTGCATTCTTATTGTATATCTTTGGGTTGTCCCATAGTTGCACCCAGAACTGCACTGTTTCTTCTTTGTCAGATGTTGACTGGTCCATTGCAGTTTCTCCACCGATGGATTGATAGAAACATTTCTGATTTGACTAAAAATGGAGATTTTGCCTATAGTGTGCAGTTCAAGCTTTGTATCTGCTGATCTTGTTGGTTATGGCTGTTTGCTGCTTTATTATTTCCAGTGCTTTCTTGAGCTTCCTTGTTTCTAGGTGATATTTCTTGATCAGATATTCTTTGGTCTTCTTGTTCTTCACCTTCTTTACTTTCATCTGTTCTAGCTTGCTTGCATCTGATCTTAGCATTTTGTTGAGTCACTCGAGGAGGAAGGCACTGCTGAGGGAGGAAAGCTAAAAAAGCAGTTTTGCAAATTTAGAGTGGGAAAAAAACCCAACACCAACACTAAACAGCATCAAAAGAAAGTTTGAAGACAGTGCAGCCAGATATCTTTTCCAGCTCACCAATATTCAGGAGAGAGGGGGAGGAAAAGAACAATTCTCCATGCCATTCTGAACTGGAGAACGAATTTCTTCTGTAGAAATCGTTGGCAGGTTTTTCTAGCAGCCTAAGGCAAGATTGCAAAACCAAATGCAGGAGTATAGAACACAAAGTAGTGCAAGGGCTTGATTGTCATTCTGTCGTGTCGTCAGTGAATGTGGCTTTACTCTATTTCTGAACTTCTGCCTTCTGAGAGGAACCTTATCTAGAAGAAGAGAAAGCAAGAACTGGCTTTCTCCATAAAGAAAGGGGGAAAAAACAAGTAGTTCCTTTCTCTTTTGCCACAAGAGGCTCTCTAGTCTTCCTTCATGGAGAGGAAGACACCACCATCTTTTCTTACTTTTTTTTGCATACAGAAAGGTGTCCTTTTCAATGCTAAGACTGAGAAAGATCTTGTCTCCAAAACAACAGCTGATCAGAGGTGAGGTTTTTCTCCTTTCCTCATTCAGAAGAGAGCTTTAGTCAGCACTGAAGTGAGGAGTAAGAAATTGATGAGCCAGATGTGAAACCTTTGAGGTTCCCCGTTCCTACTATAATCAACCTCTTCTGCCTATGCATTAGGTCTATTAATATTAAAAAAAGAAATCCTTTTGTCGACAACATCATATAGGTGAATGAAGGATATCTCAAAAGTGTTGAATTTGCATTAAGGCAGAGATAGGAAAACTTTTTTCTGGTGGGAGCCACTCTTCTTGGAAGTCATCTGGCATATATCAGTGTGGCTTAAACTAGCAGTTGGAGGAACAGAGCCAAATGTTGGACTACTCATTCTCTTTCTCTTTTTGGCATTTCTTCTGTTTCTTTTTTACATGCTTCAGTCTCTCCTCACCATCACCCTCCAAGTTTGGGGGAGGGGGGTTGGTCTGTGGAATTTACAAATAACTTTGAGTGTTTTGAAACACAGATCATTTCTACAGATGACAACGTCTTAGTATGAATTCCGTTGTTTTTCTCCTGTTATTGACCTTTAGAGTTAATGCTCTTTTCTCACAAAATGCTTCAAATAACATTGTGTTCTCAGTTAGCTCCAGTGACATCTACTGATATGGAAGACCTAATTAACCGAAAGAATTCCCAGTTGCTGAATTTAGCAAGCAATCTGCTTAGGACTCTGTCCAGCAGATGTTTTCCCTGCATTAGAAGTCTAGGGACTTTGCAGACCTCCCTGCTCTTTAATCCTCAAAGTAAATATCAACACATTTGAGATGTGGAAACTAGTTCTTCAGCACAGAAATGAAATGTTACCATGGTCACCACTTTTCAGTCTCATATGTAAGAAATTCATCACGGGAGCAACAAAGTAGGTTTGCAGAACAGCAAGTTCATTTTTAGCCTGCCTCAAAATTAAAAATAAAACAAAGAAAAGATGGTGTCAGTGGGGCAAGTAAGAATCAGCACGCAGCATTGCCTGGGATATCAGCAGAGAAATATTGCTTCCATGTTATCAACTATGATAAGAGAGATGATAACATTTAGCAACAGATAGTATTATTGTACATTTGGTATTTAAATGATGATTTTTTTGAAATGGAAAAATGAAAGGGTTCAAGTTTGATTCTGTGTGCTTGTTGTGTATATAAACAACTCCAGGTGGATCAGAACAATTCTACACCTCTGTTTCTACACCGTATCTGAAATGGTTTGTGTAAGATGGCAATGAAGCTGTCTGGGCACAAACAGTTTTTTGGTGTTCTTGCAGCCAGATGTGAGATTAAAAACCTGCATTAAAGGTAATCTATTAAAGGTAAAATCAGGAAAGGGGAATCCATTGTGACTGCACAAATTGTCCTTGGCTATAGTACTTTAAATTTTTCCCTCTGGGATGACTCACCTATTTTTGCTTTTTTGAACGCAAATCACAGAAAAGAGAATCCCTTCCTGCTTTTGTATGCACAGCTCATATACCCAGTGCATTTGGATATTGCCATTCCTTTGCAAGCTGCATACTAATGGATCATAGCTGCAACTGCTTTCATAGCTTATTTTGCAAACGTCGGCTGATGCTACCACAATATTACGCAGAGTGGCAGAAGGCCAGAATATTCTTGGTTTTATTTTCTGTCTCCTTTTCATATAGTTTGAAGAAACCATTTTGAAATGCCTGATATATTAAATGCCCAATGGTTTCATTCATCACCAGAGGCTTTTCTCTCCTAACTTAGCTATCAGTCTAACAGTATCACTATTTAGCAGGAAGCATCTGTATTCTGGATATTATGAGGATGTTGGTTCTGCAGCAACTTGCTTAGAGAATGTGGCTTTCGTATTATTTTTTGTTTCAAATGGACTTCTTGCACTCTCACCTAAAAGTGCCCCTCTTAGCATTGTAGAATAAGCACAAATCTTCACTTTATAGCCAGGATATTTCTTAAGGTATAAAGTAGGCAGGAATGATCAGTTGCACTGTATTCTTTCAACAACAAAGAGAGCTTTTAGAAATCTTCTGTTGCTCTGTCATCTTATATCAAATGCTGCTAACATTTCCATTCCTTTCTTGTAATTCTAAATGATAGGCTTCTAAATTGCCAAGTAAAACCAAGGCCTCCAGAGGAGGAGAAGCTTCATCTAGCAGATCAAGGAAAGTCCACCTTTGAACCATGGAAGCCCACAGGGTTGTTGTGGGGAAAAATTGGAGGAGAGAGAGCTCTCTGTTTGAGCTCATGGACGAAAGGCAGGATGTCAGTCAAATGAATAAATAGAAGTAAAACTTCCTTTGCTTTGGCAATTCAAAGTAGTCTGTTGTTTTGTCATTTTAAAGCTTGCTTTTCCATAGTTTGTTGATATTTTTCCTTGCTTAGTGAGTCCTGTTGCACCTTAAAGATGAGCGTGTCCCTCCAGGACTCTATCTTGTTTGCTGCCACAGGATAATAGGCATCGGCTTTGACACCTGAATGAGTTTGGAACCCAGATAGCATACAGGTGCCAGCTTTGATATAAAACCAGCAGGAAGAGCTTTCTAAAGGTTTTGTAAAAGGCAAAAGAGTTTTTTAAAAAATCCAGCCAAGGCTACAAAAAGGCTGTATATTTCGTACAGCAGGTGAACTGTGCAACTTCACACAGCCTTAGGATGAAGCCAAAAATAGCAAAGAGAGCTATTTTCATCTGGATTTACTTACCACTCGTTAGTATATAATCTTACTTCAGTTTACCAATTTTTTGACAATAATAATACATCACTAGCTAGCAACGCTCTTCTTGTTGCAGTATCTACTTGTTATAATTGCCAGGTATTGCAATGTTTTGTTTGCTTTTTATAATTTTTTCTATGTAAGAAAGACAGCATTCAGGTCTAAAGAGGGGAGATAGGCAACTTTAATTTCTTTCTATTTTGCCCCATGTTCTGCATTATTCCTATAGCCGTAGAAAGATGGGGGCAGTATTACTTTGTAAAAACGCCAGTACATGCAAAATGAAATATTAAACTTCAGGTCTGCTTAAATGAAACTGTGGGGAAGGAGAGCAGAAACAATAAAGTGTGGTGTGGTCAGAATGCAGCTTCTCTAAAAGCAATGAGTTATCCATTTAATATGTATGTATTAGACAAGAAAGCTCTCTTCTGGGCTGCTATTAGATTCAGATCTTTCTAGAATTAGCTTGAGGGCCATTTTACACTATCTGATTATACTTGTAAAGTTATTATGTGATAGAATAATTGATGATCTCAAATACCCAACTCTTTTTGATGATATTTTTGCCTGCTAAAAATTCAAGGAAGTGGAGATTTCTCTACAGAATAGTATTTAGTCCTTCTATCTGAAGTCACTAGAGAGAAGACAGGAAGAAGCATTTTTTTATTCAGTGAAACTTTTCCTGACGCTCTTCCCTAGGCAGGTGCTCTCCTTCCACTAAAGCGTGCTGTTTGTTTTCAGATATTGATTATTTCCTACTTCTTTCCCTCATTCCTTTTGGCCAGCAAGCAGTATGCCTGGTGATGAGTATGGAAAAAGGAATACCGCTTTTCCCTAGAGCAAAATTAGTCATGAATTCCCAAGCAGAATTACTTGTCTTAAGGCCGTAAAAATTCTTCTCTCCTGCTAGTAAAGAGAGTAGCAATTGTTTTATAACATGTAATGGAATCTAGACATATTTTTTTAAAAAAATCTGTGATGGTGAAAATACTACAATATATGATAAGAAGAAACAGGCTCTCTATTATGTCCATTTTTAGTTCCTCCAGGTCTGCCTTGACCCCTGGCGACTGCCTGGATTAGCCCCTGCAGTTTTCTTGGCAAGATTTTCGGAAGTGGTTTGCCCTTGCCTTCTTCCCAGGGCT